>NC_142530.1:22942964-23055464 GCF_964205215.1 Stylophora pistillata
TTCTGTAAACACTGTGCTTTGATGTTACCTATGCATTGCAGGAAAGACAGGGGTGCTTTTGTTTACAAGCTTTTCATAAACTGGCATAAGCCTCAAGAAAAGGCAAAAAGACATGAGCAAATGAAGTACCATCACGATGCAATGATCGCTACCGAATCCTTTGTTAATTCGGATGAAAACCCAGAGCTAAACGTGAACAACTGAACAGATGACGAAAAGCGGAAGAATATTATCAGAAATAGGTATATCGTTAAATGTGTTTCAGAAGCCATTCTTAAGGAGTGCGATGATGATCTCTTTCCAAATATATATGAGCCCCTCAAGATATGCGCCACAATTCCTGCAACAAGCTGTGAATGTGGAAGAAGTGCGAGTTCTTTAAGGCAGCTGCATACATATAGCAGGGCATGCGTGGGCCGGGAAAGGCTGTCGTCCCTCGCACTAATGCACATACGTTATCAAGTTAAAATTGTTTTGGATGAGGTGGTAAATCTGTTTGCCACCAAACACCATTAGCTTACGTTATCAGTTTAGTTACTGTCAAATGTCACCCTCTCCAATAAAGTCTACTTACTTACTTACTTACTTACTTACTTTACATCCAGGGAGGCTGGAGCACGGGACTATTCTGAGGGATTAGTTCCGCAGTATTTTGATGTATCATTTTACATCGTCAAATTAGTCCTTTGTAACTTAATTCAAACAGTTGTATTCGACAAATGTAATATTCAGTTTCTACCGTGTACTTTGCCGTTACAATTTCTCATGTATTGCTTCTTTCCTAAATAAACGGATCAGACAATAAAAAATACATTTCGGTAGTTTGGTCCACTTTTGCCTCGTTAGCACCCCCCCTCCCCCCCCCCCCACCCCACATAAAATCCTGGTTACCGGCCTGATTTTATTTTAACATTTTATAGAGGTTTTGCACAGCAGCCATGTTGGATGGCAGGAACAATAGATTATTTTAGGGACCGGTCATTATTTATCGCCTGGGGGGGGTCGGAGTATTTTTGTTGTCACATCGAAGCATTTACCTGATCCCCCCGTAGAGTATCTGGTTTTTTAGAGATCCCCCCTTATCGGTAGTGGAAAGTTTCATGATCCCCCCCCCCTTTTCTCCAAGCCACCGCCAAATAACTTTTTGAATATGCAAGTGATATTTTAATAGTGGTACTTACGTCTCATGGACCTTGAACCACAACGGTAAATATTTGCTCGTCAGATACGAACTGAATTGTCGAGGAAGTGCCAATCTCAGGCTGAAAACGTTATGAAACAATTTTGAGCAATTGTAAGTATTCCATTCTCAAAATCTTGATTACCTTTCTAATTTAGATCGTGCCTGAATAAAAACGTGTATGTTAGACTACGATAGTGATTCTTTTTTACAAAATGGAGGGTCTGTAAAAGGGTTTGGGTTTTGTGTCTGGGCTAGAATAGAGTTTATATAATACAAAATACAACTGAACGTGGTCTTGAATATATGGTTGGGGGAGTCCCAGCGGCAAATCCTACCAAAGTATTTACAAATGCAATCACCCGGGGTCCTGGCGCGACCTAAAATTCCTTTTTTTTTGGTCTGATCCCCCCCATTATGCTTGTCAATTACGGCTGATCCCCCCTAAAGGTCTTCAAAAAACCATGTGATCCCCCCCTAAATACTCCGACCCCCCCAGGCGATAAATAATGACCGGTCCCTTACCCATGGGAAAAAAAAAATTTTCTTATGCAAAATATTTTCATTGTTCCTGCCATCCAACATGGCTGCTGTGCAAAACCTCTTTGCAAAACCTCTTAAACCGCGTGGAGCGGTTCATATAGCGTCATATAAGGAACCGCTCGACCAATCAGATTGCTTGAAACTCTTTGCTCAGCTCTGAAATCATACTAAATCTGTATATTAATGCTAGACTCAGAGAGAAACAACACACGAACAGTTTAAATTTTTGATTGTTGATTGAAACAAGACAGCTTCAAGAATTGTCAAGGAATTGTCGAAACGGGATGTACTCACCCATTATCCCAGGAAGGAATTTCGTCCGAAGTCTACAATTTCATCCTCTATGTTAAGCTTTTCCTCCATTTTGCTCCTTTTTTCCTCCCTCTCTCTGCAGAAACTTGTAGCTGGAGCACGAAAAACCAAAAGATTGCCAGAGAAACGAAAAGGAGGTCTAAAGAAGTAGGAATTTGATTGTTATATTTCATTCTTGTCTTGATAACTGTTTTTTTTTTTTCGTCTTAGTTGCGTTTTCCTCGTAGCCGCTTCAGCTGATTAGGTATTTCATGGTTAAGCAGATTAAATATAACAGGAACACTTAAAAAAATCAAATTAGAAAGTACGCCATTCCTATCTAAAAAAAAATTCGTGACCTCCAAAGGCCGGAAAGCCATTAGCCAGCCGCACCCCTCCCCCACCCGAAGCTTCTTCCTTTTACATTCAGCTAAGCATCATGGGAGTCAGGTGGGAATATTTATTGTCCGATCCAAGAGTGGAATTGTGCTGCGGACTGTGAAATGTGGGAATTTTTTTTATCATTAGTAAGTATGGTTTAAACAAAAACAGGTCGTCGTTAGTTGAGACAAACTACTCTCCAAGATGTCTAGTCATGCTAAGATGAAGAAGAAGAAGAAGTTCAGAGTTATGAGCCAAAAAGTTAAAGTCTTTCGATCCAAAAATCCGCTTCTCAGTGTTTTGATGTGGGGAGTTAGTCATTCGGTAAGCATGATCTCGACGTTCTTCTTTTAAAATAGTGCTAATCTAATGCTGATGCAAGCGATAATGCTTTTTTTTTAGATCAACGAGCTCTCGCATGTGAATAATCCAGCCATGCTAATGCCAGACGACTTCAAAGCATTCACAAAACTTCGCGTGGACAATCACCTCTTCAACAAGTAAGTGCTATGAAGGCCAGTGTGTTTATTTTCGGCCTGTTAAATTCTAGCGTTATTGTTTATCGGGTATGAGTTTTAAATCTTCGTAGCGTTCTTCGGAGTTTAATTCTTGTGTTTCTGTTTCGTTTTCATAAACTGACGCAAAGTTAAGTTTGGCCTCGAAAATCGGAATAAATCTAAATCTCTCTGCCAGGCATGTTAATGCAAGAACTGTAAGCTTTCAGTAAGCTTTTAGATTTTCCTAACCTTTGTTACGTTTTTTTTTCCCGTCACTACAGAATATATCAACACTTCCTTTGTATTGTCGATTAGGGTCCTGAAACATGACAAGTTTTTTAAATGTATATCAGCGTTTTGGAAGTTAAACTGTCGATCGAATAGGTTCTTCATTTGATTCGGTCTGGGCACTTGTCACCTGCAAGAATTGAATTTCATTATCTATATAATCGTGCATGGGTTTATCGCCTTTCAAAGCTTTTACCACCGCATAGGCATATGCCCTTCTTGAAAGCTGATTTCACTTCCTTTAAAACGCTTTCTTTTCGCACATTGCAGCCATATCGACAGAATAGTCAGTGCACGTAGCTAACTATCCAGAATTTATTGTATTTCTTATTCTTCATATCAAATTCTTAATAATTTACATGCGGTCCTGATTTTCCCCTGCGTGGAAAATGCCTTAATTTTTAAATATAGACGTCTTTGTAATTTCAACCCTAGTCAGGATTAATTTTTGGAAGTCACAATTTTTCCTTATTAAGCATAGCTTCCGTAAACCTCCTTGCGTGTAGATAGATTTGAATAATGTTGTTGGGTGAGCAAACTTGGGGCTGAATTTTGCTAGAGAAGAATGTTATTTTCATTATTTAACATTCATGTATTTGGTTGATTTTCTCAGTAATATTTTTCCCTAAGGACCTCATACTGTTACGAGATAATAAGGAGCACAATTGAGTAAATTTTATGGCTGAATTACCAGGTAGTTTATTGGAAGAATACTCTGATTATTTGGTTTTGTCAGGTTTCTAATAGTGGACATACAGCTAAAGCTTGGTGAACTCACATAATCTGCAAAAAAAGAAAAATTATTAGCTAGAGCTCATCTCAAATGGAGCACAGCCTACTTTTAATATACCAATACAGACAATTTTGGTTGAAGTATTGTTTTATAGAAACACAGTGCATTTGTGCAAAGTTCGTACAGATGTGTTTTAGATAGTTAACCGAGGTACCCCCTCAAGAGTGCAAGATTTCTTGTGTTTCTCTTATGTTTGTGGGATGAAGAGGATAGTTTGAGAAGTGGAAGTTTGATTTCTCATGTGATTCTCATAAATGCATTTGGCTGTCTGAGTTTTATTATAATTATATAGACAATGTTTTTGGCACTTATCCATTGAAATAACCTCTATACAAGCTGTCATAACAAGAAATGATTGGTGTAATAGTATGCTATTAAATTAAAGAACAATGAGGAGCAATTTTGGATTTTTTTTATATTTTAAAGCGGCAAATCTCTCAAATTGTGAAGTTTGTTAGATTGTTTACTTTTTCAATATTTGTCTGGGCACATTTGTTAATATTTTTTTTCATTCTTAATTTGACGGCTTATAAATACACGTCCTTGACACGCAGTAATCCTATACAGGCCAAGTGATGTCATGTTTCTAAATGCATTTTTGTCACTTAGACAAAAGATACCATCTTAAGTAAAGTGCATGGTTCAAATCTGTCCTTGAAATATCAAATTTTCTTTTCTTTCAAACTTATCCTCTCCAAAGAACAAATGGCAAAATTGAAGGAAGATTAAATTTTGAACTAAGCACATGACTCACCAACGACATGCTCACAAAATTATGGCAGAGGTTATTATTTCATGCACTGCTGCTTTGAAGTGGTGAAATGAGAAAGTGAAAATGCATAGACTCGTATGACCTATGTTCTTAAATTTTCTCCCCAAATGATTGAGATGGAAAGTTCAGATAAGCCAAGTGACACTTATTAGTGAGGTACTTAGTGTTAACCAAAAGTTATGTATAAAATTATACCTTCTTGTCTCCAACTGACTCTCTCCTTAACCTTGGTTTATTTGACTATCTTTCTGAAGAAGTGCCAACATTACAGAGGTAGAAAACATGGAGTTTAGTTACCTACTTTTGCCTCTTTTGGTCATGAAATTAAATGAAGTGAGCATCCATTTTGATTGGTTGATATTAGTTATTGGCCCTCTGACTGCTCAAGTCGTATAATAATATGTGAGAATGTGTTGATGACAGTTATTCACCTGAGGAATTGTCGACAGAGATTTCTTCTAGACCTAGAAAACAATGTTAGCTATGAAAAATTCCTTTTCATGGATAGCCAATGTATTTTCTGACCTAGCAGCTCAAACTGTATTTTAAATCACATTTAAAAAGCACTTAAAATCAATTTATTGAAGGGGTGCATTGGATAGGAAAGGAATTATCCTAGAGAAAGCATCTGCCTACTCAGGGATAATTAGAAATAATCTCATAATCAGGTTCAAATTGTAATAATATTTTGATTTGAGGAAATCTCAGTTTTTTAAACAGAATAAACACTAGCGAGAAAAACACACAACGTTTCGATGACTCCATGTCATCATTCTCAAGTAAGAAGAGAATAAAAATGAATAGTTAATTTATACCGTACGAAGGTGGCAAGCGTAAAAAGTTTAAAATATTTAAAATATTTAAATAAATAATTGCGTGTGTTGAGTTCATAAATGTAAACTATTAAATAAATAGTTTCGCGTGTATGGAATCCGATTGTTTGGAATCCAATTGGAATCCAAATTATCCAATTTGGAATCCAATTATCAGATCTAAGCAACAAAATCGATCACACCCTTCATCCTGTGTTTAAGAGTCGCAAAATCTGTGAAGATCTCAGAGTACGTGAGCCTAAACCTCCTATAGTTAGCCAACAATGCGTTGTATATAATTATAAATGTGATCTGTGTGATGCAGAGTACGTCGGGTACACCAGCCGGCATTTACATCAATGTATTAATGAGCACCGTAATTCGGCCATCGGCAAACATCTAAAGAACGACCACGGCCTACAAACCATCGGCGACCTGACAAAGCATTTCAACGTACTTAAAAAGTGCACCGGGAAACTGGACTGTTTAGTTCATGAAATGCTTTTCATAAAGAAGATGAAGCCCTCTTTGAACAAACAATCGGATTCCATACGCGCAAAACTATTTATTTAATAGTTTACATTTATGAACTCAACACGCACAATTATTTATTTAAATATTTTAAATATTTTAAACTTTTTACATTTGCCACCTTCGTACGGTATAAATTAACTATTCATTTTTATTCTCTTCTCACTTGAGAATGATGACATGGAGTCATCGAAATGTTGTGTGTTTTTCTCGCTAGTGTTTATTCTTAAATGTCTAACAAAATCTAATGTCATTTTAAACAGAAGCTTAAGAAAAAAGTTCAGGAGAGGCAAAGTTTGTTGCCTGTTGGGGAGATGATCTAAAATTCTGCAAGCAAACTTGGTATTCTGTGGCATTTGCAATCGTGTTTTGGTAAATTTGGACTCTGTTTATTGTAGGGGAGAAATATCCAGGGTTTTCTATAAGGTAATGTGCTGGAAATTAAAATCGCAATGAGAACAATGAAAATTTGACCAATAATTTGCTCATAGAGAAAATATGCAATATGAGTTTCCAAAGAATTCCAGCTGCTATTCATGTTTTGGTAGTTTTTCAAGTGAAAAGTCACAGCTGAGTTCTACATCTGACCCTGTTTGTTTGAAGGGTGAATAATGCTATCTAGTGGATAAATCTCTATTTGTTGGATAGGGCAGTACCTTTTGTTAATGCTTATCAGCTGGATAGTGATTTATCCTTTGGGTAGAGTTAACTGGCCTTTGAATAACTGGGACCTTTGAATAACTGGGACCTGATGCTGGTTCGTGATAACTTGTGTACTTAAGAGTGTATTTATTGGTACATATATCATTAATGTTAATATGTTCTGTGGTTATCGTAATCATGCTGGTGAAACTGTTTCTTTAACAAATTATTTCTAGTGTAGACACTATTGTGTCATTGGAATCCTTCTTAGGAAAGATACACTTAACCTTATAAATGTTTCATTCAGATTTAATTTTTATACATGTTGAGGTTTGGGTTTGGTGACCTATGAGAATCAATTTGAAGCAAATGAGATTGGAAAAAAATTAAACAAAAAATCTAATTTAACCACAATATCTGTATACACAGGAAGAATTTTCAAATAAGTGTAGATTAGATGTGAGATAAGTAAATCAACTGGTGACAATGCACAAGAAGACCCAGATAAATGCTGAATGCAATCCTGATGAAGTGATTAGTAGAAAAGAGGAGCATGAGACTTAACATTATTTTTGCCTAGCAAATGCTTACTAAACTTGTGATGATTTCATAACCAAAACCTCAAATGGTGGGGAGGGGGGGGTGAGTGTTGCTTAGCCCCTCTCCACTCCTACCCCTCTCCCAATAGATGTCTTAATAGAATAAACCCTTAAAATAAGTGTTAACTGGGGGGTGAATTTTTTTGAGACACATGTAGCTCCTGGGATATGTCACACAAGAAAACGTACATATACGCGGTAACCCTCGTATGAATTTATTACTTACCTCAATCATCTCTCTGGAAATTCCAGAAAAGCTTTACCTTGGAATCTGTAGCAAAGTTTCCAAGGGATAGTGTGTTACTTGGGCAGAACTCACAGTTTTGACAGCAGATAGGTTATAATCCATGTCTCACACATTACTTTGCAGAGAAAATTTCCCAAGCCATTTCAAGTTCAAAGAATACTGCCCTTTAGTATTCAGACAGCTTCGGGAACGTTTTGGCATTGATGATAGCCATTATGCTGTAAGTAGTTGACTTTTGTCTCCAACCATGGCTTTCTATGGCAAAGTAGGTTATATAGTTATGAGCTTCAGATTTGTGAAACAGTCTTGACGTGTGTAATATGTATTTTCCAGGCTTCCTTTCAGAGCCCTCCCTTAGTCATGCCCTCGCCTGGTCGAAGTGGTGCCAAATTCTTCATTTCCAAGGACAAAAGATTCTACGTGAAAACAATAGAGGGTGAAGATATTGAAAGACTTCATAACATTCTTCCACAGTACCACCATGTGAGTACAGCAGTCTTAATTCTTAGTCTGCTAGCCTTGATTCTCCATCCCCGATTCTCTATCCTTGGTTCTTCAAAATTTCATGAATCAGGAATCAAGTTTCATGTTGACACTGTCAATTTACTTTTGAGCAGCACTGTAAATGAAGATATACCACACCTATTCAATAATAACCATGCATTTTTTCCCTTTACAAATCTTTTGCAGTATATTGTTGAGAAACATGCCAAAACATTGTTGCCCCAGTACTTGGCTGTGTACCGGATCACAGTGGATAACAAAGAGACATACCTTTTAGTAATGAAAAGTGTGTTCAGTTCAAAGTTTAAAATACACAAGAAGTATGACTTAAAAGGTTCTACAGTTGATAGACAAGCAAGCATTAAAGAAAAGGTAAGGGCACTTGCTTTGTTTTCTACTTTTATTGTTTATGATGACAATTAGTAAGCTCTCAAACTCATGCCAAGAGGGCCATGGTATAATTTTTAGTAACATCCATGCAGGTTTGTGAAGTCCTTTGCCTAAGTGTGCAAAAAGAGACTCTAAAACCACCAAGATGATGTATGTTCATGTACACTAAGACAGTTTTTTCAAATGAATGTTATTGGTTTTTTTAGACAAGAGAAAATCCTACATTCAAGGATAATGATTTCACAAAAGATAATGCAAAGCTTCGTATTGGTGATGAAGTGAAGAAGGACTTGTTGCAAAGAGTTAAGGATGATGTTGAGGTGAGGTTTCTAGTTTGCACTTGTTGTAAGTGTGTGATTAATTCACCCACTTTAACTCCTAATATCTGATAAGTAAATCTCTTTCTAGCTGCTGTACATTTCCTCCTAAAGAATATTTGTTGTTGTCATCCTGATGCAAGAGGAAGTTACCAGTTAATCTCTTCTGCAGTTTCATATTAGTCACAAAGGAGCATATTCATTCAAATTTCATTTTTACTGTTAGTCCAATGTTTGAAAATGATCACCAAAACCTTTTAGGTTAACAGGCAGACAAGCAAACTAAGGAACTGTATTGCAATGGATGACAGGGTAGTCATGGGTTGATGAAAATAAGGGTAAGGATCTGAAAGTGGAATCTTTTACCTATAAGATTAGCTATGTGTATTTTCCTTTTCTTGCAGTTTTTGACAAGCCTTAACATCATGGACTATAGCTTGCTAGTAGGAATTCACGATGCTGATCTTGCTGAGGCAGGGAATGATGTTGATGATTTTCTGGGGGGTGTAGACAGTAATGAAGACAGTGAGCCAGAGTCCCCTCGTGAAGCTGACTCGCCCCAGGAATCTGACTCCCCAGGCGAGGCAGAGATGCTTTACTCTGAAACACCTCCAACAACTCCTCCGGCTAACTGCAATGATCACAGAGAGAGAAATGTCAGCTTAGGAAGCACCGATCTTGACATGAGGGAGGAGGAAGATGACACAGAAGGCTTTCAAAGTGTAGATGGTATGTGTTACAATTAACGTCTAGTGGTAGACCCCCTAAAAAGAATGCTGAGGTATATAAGCATACATTAAAGGGTTTTTAAAAACAGAAACAGTGATTTAGAAAATGAGTTGTGAAAAGTTCTTCAAACTTTCACTTTCAAGATCTGGAAGCCAAATTTTGGAACTTTCTGTCATATGTTTCTGTAATGTTTAGTGTTGAGATTTCAGTGTTTTGTCACATCAACATCCCCTTACCTGACGATCTTTTCGTGTCTCACTAGTAATTCATGTTTTAAACTCAATAATTCTGTAAAACTCTGCCAGATGCAAATTCACTCTCTTTTTGTAGAAGACAGACGCCAGTGTTATTACCTTGGTATCATAGACGTGCTTACATTTTATGGTGCTGGAAAAAAGGCTGCTCATGCTGCAAAAACTGTCAAACATGGGGTGAGTAAGTGATTGCCTAGTTGACTGAAATTTGTAGTCAAGGTCACTGTTTCAATGTACGAGGGCAGTGTAAAACACCATGGTCTATGTATCAGATGATATGTCCCACATGGGTGACCCGAAATTCATTTGGCACACTTTTGGTGTACAGAGAAAGATTCCTCACCAAGTACATGTCAGCTAAACATCTTGAATGCAATGTGGTAAGAAATGTGGTAACAGATTTTTGTAGAATGCTTGGTTTTAAACATACTGAAGGAGGTTGCCCAAGTGTGGGGGAGACAGGTACATGTATCCAAGTTGGTGGCTGACTGAAACTCAGATGTCTGCCAAGGTTCAAGTCCTGTTGTTTTCTTGGGAAAGAAAGTTTTAAGCTGTATGATATTACATACAAATGTATGCAAGAGGGAAATTTGATGATTCAGTTGACCTGAACATTAGAAATAGCGGTGCTCCTTACAAAGTGAATTTTTTAAACAAGGATTGTACTTCTGGGTTCCATATACATGCCCAGTTTTTCAAAATGGGGATAAATGTATCCTTTGAGTGTATTGTGGGTAACGGTGTATTGTTGGAAATGGTAACTCAATTTTGGCATGTAGTGTTTCATTCCTTATTTTAAAATGTATGCTTATGGTGCTTGTTATTTTGATCTCCCCATGTATTGAGGTGCATACAGTACTTTCCATGCTGTAAGCAACCCTTGGATTGGCTCAATCACCTCCTCTCCCTCCTCAACTCCCTCCCCTCATCCCCTCAACTCCCTCCCCTGTACCCCTCAACTCCCTCCCCTCTGCCCCTCAACTCCCTCCCCTCTGCCCCTCAACTCACTCCCCTTCTCCCCTCAACTCCCTCCTCCCACCCACACCTCTCAACTATCCAATCAGGTGCCTATAAATGCTCCTTATCCTTACAAGGACTGCCAGATTCATGTACAGTAGTAGCCCTACATAATTTTTTTTAAATCCTTACTTTACAACAGAGAAAGTGTTCATATATCTAAGGTCAAATTTCAAGATTTCATAAATTTACAATAAGGTGATAAAATTATCTTTTTTGGAGGTTAGCATTTGCTTTGAAAATTGATGATTTGCACCAAATTTCAGTGTAATTCTCTGTAGGCTTGATAGTCCGAGATAATATTTCATATAAAAGCCTTTAAACTGTGGACATTGTATAAGCCTGGAAAGATATTCTCTGATAAACAAATGTTTGACTTCTCTTTGACCCACAAGTAATTAGATAATTTAATTAACAATATCTACCCTCTAGGAAACAAAGACTGAGCTAAATGAATGTTAAGTGATTTTGATTAAAGAGTAGTGGATAGAAATTAGAAGGGTGTGAAAAGACTTTTAGAATTTAAACTTTGATGGAATTGGCTGTCACTGAATTTGTAACTTCATTGGTCACATTACTTTTTTTTTCCAATTTTTTTGAAAGCTGTCTCAGTTTATCCAATGCCTGCATTTGTAAATTTTACTTAGAATAGCAAAGATCTGAAATGTCAAGGCTCAGAGAGCTGACCCTTAAGATTTGGCTACAGGTTACATTTTTGATCTGCCTCAGGTTACAGCAGTGGTAATACTTTTTTTATTGGGTTTGAGTCAGTGTCATGATCAGTGACATTCCCTGCCTTAGATTGCTGCAGTTCAGTGGCGAGCGAGTGTGAGGCAAATGACCGGGAATGGTGTGCAGCGTGAGAACTTCTGGCTAACATCTCCCAGGGTAACTTGACCTCTTTCCACGTCTTAATTACTGGTATCTTATGTAATATAATCTTAAAGCTGATTGTTATGTTTAAAATCTGTAAACATCATAACTGTTTTTCTCTTCATTAATTTACAAACAACTGTTAATGGTTAACTTTAAAAAAAAATAGCTGTAATTTAAAACTTTCTGACAATGTTACTTGATGACAATTGAACTCTACAACAAATACAACTTCCTTAAAACAATACTTTTAATTCTTTTTCTAAACTTTTATATGACTGAAACAAGTATTTTACTGGCAATGAAATGAGTTTCGAGTTGATTGGACATAGGGTTGATGAAACTCAGGCATAAATTATTTTTCTTCAAGAGTCCCTTAAAAGTATATTTTCTCCTGGTAATGTTGTGAGGTACGTGTACATTCCTCTCCTTCCATAGAGGATTAACTTCTATTATTTTAAACAAGAAATGTTAAGAAGTGGCCTTAAACAAGCAATAACATGCAGCTATCATGTTAAAGGCAGAATTGGTGCAAACAACTCTTTTTTGCTGTTTGGCAGGTTTACGTTGTTTGGTCATAATGACGTAATGGTTAACTTGCTGAACCAGACTGAAAGGTTTAGGTTATGGCTTTGGCCATCATCACTGGGTTTAGTTCTTGAGCAGAACAGTCTCTATCTGTCCCCTCCCCACCCAGGTGTATTACTGGTAAAGTGTTAGGGGTAACTAGCAAAGTGCAGGGGGGGGTGGGGGTAACCTGTGAAGGCTGGCATCCTTTACAAGGAGAATGACAATGCTACTAACTGCTTCATGCTCTGGAAACCAGTAAAAGTTCTGGTAGCTATGAAACTTTGGCTTGGGTGCACACTTACCTTCCTAGTCTGCTGACTGTAGTCTCTGCTTGAAAGGTTGGATGACAGTATCCACTTGATAAAATTCATCGGTTAGCTTTGTTAACTCATGTTACTGGATTCGGCTGTTAATAGAATTTTACTTGAAAGCTGTTTTCAGTGGTACCCTCAACCTCTACCACACTTCCTTGTCATCTTTCACTTGGGTGATTTGAGAATGATGTGGGATGCGATTTACTTGGGAATTGGTGTCATAAATGCAAATCAAAAACCTCCTTGAACATTGTATTACCTTTCAGTGTGCTGATTTTCATAAAAATGTCACAGACTTACCATATGCAACTCTAACGACAGATATTTTTTTTACATCCTAGGCAGGAGCAGAAATTTCCACAATAAAACCAGAGAATTATGCCAAAAGATTCCTGGAGTTAATGGAGAGAATATTTGAATAGATGTATTTACAGTAATTTTTAAGCAAAAATATACAGTGCATACTTAAATGTACAATCAACTTATCAATCACCAGCATTGTAAACCCTTTGAAATCCACAGCTCCAAAATGTATAAATTAAATTTAATTGTTATTTTTAATTTCTGATGCATCACAGTCACAAATATTAATTTTTTTTGGTATTCAGAATTCATCAAGCATATTGTTGTTGTTCTTTTTTTAACACCCTTATTTAAAACTGTTAATTACAGGGATGCTTCTATAATATAGCTGGGAGGATGTTAATGATTTCTCAAACTGATATTTGACCCTTTCTGTAATAGTTGCTTTTAATGATGTCATGTTCACATAGCAAGAGGTAGATTGTTGATAATATTGTTACTTTTATCTGCTAGGAAAAATTTTATCTCTGTTAGTAGTAATTATTCTACAAAATGAAAAGAATGGTGAACAAATTTATTCTTTTGATGCAAAAGAGTAAACGTTTTCCTCCCAAAAAGTTTTACGTATTGTATTAGTTTTCTTAATTTATTTGCTTTTGGATGTCATATTGTTTTGAATTAGATAAATTGATTTAGAATTCCTAACAGATCCAATAATGAAACAATTTTTTTTCCTCTATGGGAGAAGGAATTTGCCCAAAAGATCCAACTACAGTGAATTTAAGGGTGATCACATCGCAAGTTTCAATCATAGGTGAATTTCTTTCAGTTATGCCAAGTGGAGCAGGGTTGTTTCGAGTGCACTTTCTGAAGCTGCAGTGGTTCTGGTGCAAGAGGGAGGGAGAGAAGCAGTCGTTAAAAATTGAAGGCATTTCATGGACTTGTACATGTATCAGTCAGTCAGTCAGTACCACTATAGTTTTATCTAATATATCTGAAACCTCTCTTGAATGAAATGTGTTTTATCTCAGCTAATAATATATTTCTCCCAAAATTTTTTTTTACTCTGAACATTCTAGATAAAAAGATAAATGGCAATCCAGTGGAAAAATGTTAACAAAACTCACTGTTCCATCCCACAGATAGCCATTTATCTAGCGGATAACCTTATCCGCCGGGGCCAGAACTTCGAAGTACAAGTTTTAAAAATTTAAAATGATCAGCTGCTTTTTTCAGCTCTCTTTAAATCTCTACGGGATAATTTGTGTATTTTCAATTTTTTTAATTTTTTTTTTTTTACTGAATATTTTAATTTTAAGTTCAATATGGCCCCGGGCACAAGAGTACTGAGAAGCCATATTTTCAGGGTAAACCTTAATTGAGGTATCATTTCAGTCAGATTGTGACCTACATGTACATGTATCACAACTCTAGTTCAAGTTCACATTTCACGCACCTGCTTGCCAGTATTTAATATTACTCGTAATTGTTCTTCATGTTTCTACTCAGAGGTCCTGTAAGATATGAGGCAGCATACTGAATCACCATTTTGAATCTGCTGTAAAGAACAGTGCTCATTCATTCTATAAAGAATTGTGTGACTTGACTGACACTAACGTATCAGAGACCCCATATTTCTGATGATTTTCTGAAAAACACTCTTACAGAGTTGGATGTGAAACTCAGGGTTCATGGTCTTATTTAGGTTTCCAAATCTATTTATTCTCTTGATGTTTTGATCTTGGAAAAACGTGACTTCTTAACTTATGAACTGCAAGCAGTGTTGTATGCATTTGCAAATAGGAATTTCCTATAGAAATATTTGTTAAAATGTAAAAAAAAACATTTCCAAAAATGTATCACCTTCTAATGCTTGTGAGCCCTTCTTAAATCTTAATAAAAATTTCTTTTAAATATTACATTTGTCGTGAAATTTTATTGTCACTCTGAAGGGCTAACCCCTTGCACCCTTACATAGGTATGCACACTCATAATAGTGTGTTGTATAGATCTTCTAAGAGACCAACAAGGAGAATTTACTTAATAATCAGCTTTCATTTTCCATCCTTTCCTTTATTTCATAATACTTGATTTAGGTGCTCTACATTAAGGAAAAATTAGATGCCTGTCTTCTCTAAGGGTTAAATGGTTACTTTGACCTGTGCATATTTCATTTTTTTAAACACGAAGGCGCGCTATATAACGAAGTCTTCCCTGGGAAGATCTAGGCTCATTTGTCACTCACCATTGAAGTGTGCGGGTCAAATTTAAATGCTGGTAGACGAACAAAAGGAGCTAATGAGATATCTATTGTTTACTTCCACCAGCATGGTGGCATGAGGTAACGTGCGATCTCAAATTTACCGCCACAAATAAAGACAGTTTCCATTGGAGAAAAGAAATACAAATCTCAAAAATTCTTGTATTGTGATGAGGACATTTAACAATTTTGAGGAATGCGCCCGCTGTTTACTGCTTTGGAGTAGCTGTAGCTCAAGCTGACTTGAATCTAAGAGTTCTACATCGCACGACGGTTGATTGACAAATGGTCCAGTGGGACATAAAGCTCCTTTTATAGCGCACCTTCGTGTTTAAGGGAAAGGGGGGGGGGGTGGGGTGGAAGGTGGTAACCTTCAACTTGCTTTACTAGCATTTGATCAGATCTACTGTTTCCATAACACTTCACTGTGAAAACTGGGTACCCCTAATTACTGGAAAAGCTTATGAGGCACCATAATTTTGGCAAAATAACAGAAGAGCAATGCAACAAGGAATCTAGAGTTTTGGTTGAAATTGTGCATTATTTTTTCTCAAGTGCTTTACATTTTGCTGTGGCCTTCATACTACTAGGAAACCTCAATTACATTAACAGAAATGCATGCCAAATGAATGATTTACAAGGAACCATTAAAAAAACCACCAAATGCAACTGGAGAGATAAATAGGTTTTCATGCTTGCTCTTAACCTCTTCAGATTGCACCTTCCAAAATCATTATTCTATGAGATAATTCAGTATTTAGAGCAGTTAAAAACAACTCACTAAATTTTGTAATCTTTTATTTTAGTTAAATATATACAGAAGGTCAGAACAAAGGATGTGATTTGCTTGATGTAATCAAAAGATTTAACATGACCTTTTTTTTTTCTGTAAATTCCCAATGGAATGAATGTCCTAACAAATAAACATTTCTGCATCCAGTGAGTTTTTTTAGAATATTAATACGGCTACTCTGATGAAAACATGCATGGAAGGTTTCATTTGGATGTTTGACTCTAAATAAATACAACAAATAAAGATTATTCACAAGAAGTAAAATCACTTAAGCCAATAAATTATTATTCCCATTTTAAAAAACACACCTGCACTTGGGTGAAGTTTATGTAACTGGCTCAAAGAAATTAGTTAATTATTGCCTTTGATTATTACTTTTTACAAATTCCTGTGCTTAAAAAACAACAAGTATTTGACCAGGTCCCTGAAACAGTGATTTTGGTCAAAAAACATTTGACATGCAATTCATAACATTAAGTCAAAGGACTCAGTTCTCAGTTTTATAAGGAATAAAAAGGAAAATTGTTGTAGGAAACTTAAATCTCTTGCCAGCAAGAAATTTAGCCTGTCATAAGAAATTTCCTGGAACCTGCCAAAAAGTATTTCTTATGTAAGAGCAACCTTATTAATATTTAACAATTATTCGCCTCAGGTTCAGTGAATATTGTCGAATAATCCCCGAGGCGAAGTCGAGGGGATTATTGGACAATATTCACTGAACATGAGGTGAATAATTGTTTTAGTATAATTTCAGCACTGAACAACAGAGAAATTTCTAAAATCAAAGCATTTTAGTAACATTTATTAACATTTTACTTCAACATTTTATATAAACCGCGCGGAGTGGTTTATATAGCGTCATACAAGGACCTGCTTGACCAATCAGATTGCTGGAAAATCTTTGCTCAGCTCTGAAATTATACTAATTGTGCTTATTATCCTGGAATTTTCTTAAAGATGAATATAATTATGCAGATTAAAACAGATTCCCAAAGTTCTTCTATGCAAACTTCTCTTTAGTGATACATATGTGTATTTTGGTAAAACATGGAATAAAAACATGTTACCAGGTATGTCCACCTCCTTCTTGAACAGAATACAAGATATTATGCAATCTGAATGATATTAAATAACTCAATTTCTGATTGGTTATGTTTATGATTTTATATAACCCTCTCTCTTACATGTACAAACCTCCATGACCATATATTTATAAAGAATTGTTAGGACCTTAAACCTATGTCACAAAAGTAACAGACACTAGAATCCATCAAATATTTTTGCTCACCCGATTTGTGTAAACTTATTACATGACCGAATATGCCCTAGCAAAAATGGGCAATATCCAAGGATAAACCCCTTATACTCCTCAAATTTTTAACATCTTTTCCATACGTTCCAAAAATATTTGAAGGTGCTAAACACAATAGCCTCCATTTGGTACAAATACCTATTTGTCCCTGGACATTATCTATTCCTTATAACACACATTTTCCTTGAGCTGCGCTCTCCCAAAAATATTCTCATTTTGAAATAGATTAAGTCCACAGAAAATATCTGTGCACACTTCTGCGCCAAATGGAGGCTATTTTTTATTTATCTACCAATAACCTAGACATAGACATCAAGTTCTATAGGAGTCATGCTGTAAGTTTGCCTGTAACTCAGGATTGAACTCCACTTTTACCCAATATATACAGAATGTTCTAGAAATTTTTGTTACATTTATTTACCCTTTAGCCAGGTGGCAGAATATAAAATACTTCCTTTTGTTCTTAATGTCACTGAAACTACCGTATTTTTCCCATTCTTATAATAATTTGAAGAATGTAATTTTCATTTTAAATTTTCCCCCTTGTATTTAGTACTGAGGCATCTAGGCAAGTGCCTTATAGAATCAAACAAGAATATTGATAACATTAAAATGTCTGAAACTAGTTGGAACTCACTGTGGTTTAAAAAAAAAAAAAAAAAAAAACTCAACAATAATCCAGAAAATCCATGAAATTAAACAACTGTTTTCATCACATGGCCATGAACACAATGTTTTGATAAAAAAATTCACAACTGTTTTTAGATACTTGTCATTAATCAACCAAACTATTCACAAGTAGCATTGAGCTCTCAAGGCATGTTGAAAGCACTTAAATTGTTACAATATTCAATCTGCATGTTCCTTTCCTCTCCCAAAGTTGTATTCAGTCTGAAAAGGGGAAAAAAATAATAGAATCTTGACATCTCTTAAAGCATTTTAGATTTCAGTGTAGTTGCTGATATGTTTCATGACCCAAAATAACCTCTCACAAATTACGGTAAAACATGTTTGGCTTGGTGGCTGAATAGGAAAGCTGTACTGCGACTAGCAAGAATCAATTTGAGAGGAGGCAGCATGGAATTCACTAAAACCTAATGCAGGCAAACCTTCTCTTGGTAATCCTGGTCACATAATGTCAACACAAAAAGTTGTGAAATAATTAACAGTAAGTTATGCACTATAATATTGGCAGCACTACTTTTGAGGGTATATTTTAGTTTTCTTTTTTAATGAAAAATTCAGGATTAATTCTAGAGCATACACATACCATAGCAAGCTGTCTTCCAATGGATCCAAATGTTACAACACCAGAAAAAAAGTACCATGGTAGCCATGATCTTGCATAGAGGAAATCTGGTTCACCATTTCTGAAAGGACAGAAAAACTAAGTTTTTAGTCTTTAACTGGGTGGTTTCTGTCCAAAGGGTACTCTGGTGGGGAAGCCATCAAATTAAGAGTACATCATTTAAGAGAAATGATTACAGAGCTGCACAGGGACACCACATTTTATCTTCACTGTAGTTTCTACCTGATAAGAAAAAAATCTAAGCTCTATAGGGTAAAATTGGTACTATATCTCCTAGTAAACTAGATCACACGTTCCAAAAAAGTTTATAAATACAAATAAAATGCCAGTTTTTTTTTAACACAATGGCAGAATCATAAATGCACCAGACTGGTGTAGTCAAATCTTAAAAGATTCAACCTACAGTGACTATAGTCAGTTTCTTAAAAAATTCGACCAAGCAACTGTGACAACATCAATATCTTCCCAAGTGAAAAAACATAGGACATTATATTTATAGCATGAGGTGAAGGTATCAGTTCAAAGAAAATGAATATTCACCCTATTATTAAGTTTATGTCTAATAATAACAATAAAATAAATAAAATTACCGGTAAACCCCCAGGTATATCAAACCCTGAAGAAGAACACAGGCACACATTGTCACCAACACAGCCAGTCCAAGACCATTTTTTGATCGGTCAAACAACCACCACAAGGTCAGAGAGCTCATAGCCATAAAGAGGAAGATGTGCATTGGACTGTTAAAGGTGATTTTCTACAAAAATGTTAAGGTGAGACAACAAAGATGTTTTTCCTCAGAAATGTTAAAAATAACGTGAAACTCCAAAAACTTGTTATCTGTCCACAAATAATTATGGCGTCAAAAAGAAAGGCTGACCGAAAAATTATTTTTGGAAAAACATAAGCACATTCGCCGCAGCAAAGAAAAAAGTTTGAACCAAAAGTTGGTCCCTTCAGCTAGACCAAGGGACCATGACTGGTCTTTTCTGGCCGTTTTTGTTGTTTAAGTGTTTTTTTTTTGCAGGATTATCATATTTTCCATAACCAGAAGTTAAGACCTTGAAAAATAACTGGAAAATGGGAATTTCAAAAATTTTCCATGGCCATAAATCACACTAGATTCAATTGCCCATTTAGGTGGTCACCCTATTTGCTTTCTGAATGCAACAGGTCAATGATGTATGCAAGACATGTTGTCGCGTGTAATTTCCAGTCCCGGAAACTTTAGACGTAACTTGATACCCAGAAAAAAAAACAACCGGCATTTTGTACATTTGTTGATCGAAATTTCCAATGTATCAGAAATCGATGAAAACCCCTGGATAGCTCACAGATTTTGATAGATATTAAATCATGTATTTCGATTCAAAACGCGATACATGAACATAATTTAAAATACGTGTTAACAAAGTTAGGGTTTTGTAGGCTTAATTTTAAAGTTTGGTAGCTGAATGGGGTTTTTAACTCCCAACAGAGTTTGTTATTCGTAATAAAGCTGCGAAATTTTCACGAATAGATGTTTCATAAGAGCGTTTCTCGCTTTTTTTCGTTTTCGGACGACTGTTAAACACAGACCGGAAATAAACAAGTCGCCTATGTCATTTTCGTTGACTGCACTATCACGCTAGAAAAAATTAGCTATCAAGTTTCCGCAAACAATCGTAGGCATTCAATAACTTTAGAACCCAAATAACACATCAGTGGAAAGGATACAGCACATGCATGACTGATTCCGAGGAACAACACCACGCATTTAAAAACGCTAGACCATTCTCTTTCAAGCTTGTGTGGTTTTCCAAGTCGAATATCAGAACAAGGATAAATCAAACCAACAACTGCGGCAGCAGTGCCAGAGGATGGAGCTATCCACCACACAGCGCTGAAGAGCTTTGCAATTATACCTATATCTTGGATTCTCTTTCTACGTACTTCTGGTAAAACAGAAAACGTGAAAAGAACCATTGCAAAGAAAGTTCCGAGGATGAATAACACAACGCCGCGTACGCAAACGTTTACTACTGACGGTGCGATTTTGCGAAATATGTTCAAGAAGTATTTCCCACTCGACGAAGAGCGCCTACCACAAAGTAGACAATGCATAGTGAATCCCATCGAGCGGTATAAAGAAAGAAATTGATGCAAAAAGTCCGTAGAATTTATACAAGAAAGAACCTTACGATAAACTGTCGTTGATGGGCTGTGAGTGGCCTGATGAGTATCAGCCAATCACAGTGCTCCAAATATCTGGTGGGCAAAGGTGGAAATCAGATGACATCTTGAGCCAAAAATGAACCAATCAGAACGCGTGTTGTTGCCCGCGCGACTTTGACTCCACTGTAGCAAATGTTTAAAGCTTTATTTTTTGACATTCTGCCCGTCTTTCGGAATTCTAGACAAAACATGATAAAATATTGAATTTCTCTTTGACCACAATATTTACAAATTGGCCGAAATTAATGCAAAGATGGAAGTGGATTGTATTTATTATTAAATCAAAAATATTTTGCCAAGCGATTATGATATGGTCAAATTAGGGAAAGAAAAAGTTCAGTACTTGATTGATATTTAAACGAATCGCTTTCAGTAAGTCGTTTAAAAAATCAAATGTCTGAAAAATAATTGAAAATTAGGGCAGCGAAGCTTTTTGATCTCATATGAATCAGTGCCGCACAGTTCTTTTTTTCGCGACTATCAGTCAGCCAAACAAGTAACTTGACCGTTCGTACGCTGGCGCAAAATCATTTTGTGGCTGTAGTCGCTAACGTGTTGTTTTGAGTGAGACACAGTTTTTCAGTCCAAAGTCTCTGGTGGCCTGACTTATCACCAGAGCTGGACTGATCAAGGTCTTTGAAAATCACGCCCAGCCGAGGTGGACGTTTCCAAATTTCACTTGGCGAGTTGCAGGGCTGAGACGTCATGTTTCTTAGATTCTAAGTAGATTGAACATTTTTGGAACAAAGTTCGAGTGTGATTGCCGTCAATTGGACTGTAAAAGTATCTGATCCTCTCGAATGACCTGACGTCTGCCCAGTAGGGAAATAGCCATGTTGAAGTCCGTCGCGCATGCACCATGTTAATGGAGGCGTAATTTTTAGATTTTTGACGTCAATTTCTTAAAAATAGCACAACTGAAAAGCTTCATGTACGTAAGTTTTAAGATTAAAGAGCCATGTTTTAATTCAGCTTTTGGTGAAAATTATCAATGACGTACCAGCTGGAGTTTCATGCCCAGATGTTTCACGTCCAAGTTAAGTTAGGGACCAACCATTTAACTCTAAGACTAGGTTTACACTAGAGGAGAGTTTTCCGGATTCGTAAATGTTTCCGGATTTATCAATTTTGGAGTATTCGGATTCGTAGGCGTTTACACTGAAAGGATATTCGGATTCCTGACCGTTTACACACAACGACAACTCCGGGAACATTCGAAATGGAATGGTTACCAAGCCCAGTGTTGTTTCGTCGTTCGATCGACAAAGTGAAAATGCCTCCCCCAAAAAAGGCTAGAGTAGATCCAGATGCCACCGAGGCAAATTTGAGTTGGACAGATGCCAAGCAGTCTACGTCGACGGCGTTTAAGTGTGGCTGACGTTAAACTTCCTTGCAATAATAATTTGCGTTTCTTCAGAAATACTGCGGTACACATGATAAAATTTATCGCCTGAACCTGCAACAAGATTAGGCAACCGGAGACCTCCAGCAATGTTAGCACCAGATCCATTTTGGTTTCACCGCAAACTCAAAAGATTGCAGGTGGAAATAATATCCGGATTCGAGAAAAAAAAGCGGTTACACGACAAAACTTTCCGGATTCAAAAGTTATCGGATTCAAAGTTCCCACTTTAAATTCCGGATTCAAAATCTCCGGAGACACGACCAACCCGGGAAGTTTTTATTTCGGATTCGTCCACTTTTGTGTAAACGGCAGAATGAATCCGGTACTAAAACGTTTCGGATTCATCACGAATCCGGAACAATTTCCTCTAGTGTAACTCTCGTCTTAGAGAACTTGGGTTCGAAATTACATACTAACCGCTGATTTAGAGCTAAAATGATTGTTGGCTCGACACTGAGGCCATCCCGTCGGTGCCGTGAACCAAGGGCAGTTAAAGTCCTAAGAGTTGAAATTCTCGCCCTGATAGAGAAAGTCTGTTTCAGGTTTCCGAGAGATTTCCTAAACTGGACTCATCTGTACGTATTCAGGGCCTATGTTAGTTATTGGCACAAAAGACAGCCACAGACACTGTGATACAGATGTGTTTATTTCTTATACTGGAAGTTCAACGAAATAGCGATGCTTCAGTACTGGTTAATATTTCCCGATGATAAAATGTGTAACACCATTTGAAGTAAATCATTTATATTCAAATACGTGAGTAACAGTGAATTGTAAGCCTAGTAAAAATTTTGATCAGTAAATTAAACCTGATAAAAATCAACGATTTCATTTCATATTAAAAAAAAAGGACAGCAGAATTCAGCGCATGATTTGGGAATTGAAAGTTTTAAAATAGTCTCATGCACAGAAAACGAATTTCTGGCGGGAACGTAAGCAGGTTACGGTTCTTGTTCTAGAATTACTTCAGATTTGGTTTTTCGACACTCAATTCAAACCTGCTCCATTCATTTTTGCAATTATCGGCTGCCTTTTGAAGATCATCATTTTTAATCCGTTTAAACCTTAGGCTCGATTTCCGTCGCTCTCTCGGGTCTGGTCTTTCTCGTTCGTCTCCGAGAGTGGTGGGCTCGTGGAGGAGCGCGGGCACCGGTTCCCGAACAGCGGCTGCTAATGGAGCCCATTTCAATCTTGCCAATCCTGAACGATTCTTGTCTAATATCAGTCTATTCTGGATTCTGTGGAGTTTGTCTACTCAAGCAAACAATAGTTGAATACAGTTTCCTTCCACTCAACGAAAAGGAATGGAAGAAATACATTTTTAAATATCATAATGATAATAATACTAATAATTATATTACTTCCTTTCTATAAAGTTCCTCAGCTCAACAAAAACGTACAGCCCTTAGTCATTTCAGGCTCATTCCGAGAAAATCAAATTCACTGAATATTAATTTTTGTGCATTCGACTCGCGCGGTTCCAAGATAAATCGCCATATTCGTTAAAACTCAAGTGCTACCAAAGTCAGCTTCAGCTACCAATGCACCTCTGGAAAGATAACACGTGATTGCTTGCTGACGCGGAAAAAAAAAATGTCGTGCTCGGCCTAAAATGATTGGTTAAATATGATCGCTTCGCAAATTGATTAAAAAATTTCACGCTTTACAACACCTTTTTAAAAAGTGCACAGTTGAAACTGGTCGTCGAGTAATTCAAGAAAATCGCCTTAATCAATGAGAAGATCAGCTTATAATCAAAATACTATATATTTTGACGATTCCTGGTGAAATGCGTCCTATTGATATCCTACTATACTCTACTTCACTAGGTGAATTAAATAACTTGTAATAAAAATTGCTTGAAGCTTAACTACAAAAATTTGCTTTCCATATAGAACTATCTTATCTTGGATCTAGTAAATTTGAGTTGAGTCGGTGAGGGTCGTTCAACGCAGCTTTTTCCAATTTGTCCTTTAAAGACAACTTCATGGAGTTATCTCCCAGCAGACGAGCAAAGTTACTTGTGAAACTCCTTGCACGCTGCCTGCAAGATGAAGTAAAGATGAAGTAAAGAATAAAATAAGAATTTTAACAGGGCATTCACAGAGCGATATCAAAGCTTTTAGTCTTCTAATGAAGTAGTTTTCAAGTCCTAGATTGAATCGGCCTTGGAAACAACAGCCAACGCCTGGTAGGCAGTCCAAATAGCAACCCGTCTCTTGTTAAAAAGATCTGGGAACGAGATTAGATCTGAGGTAGAAAGAACTCTAACCTGGTGTTTCTGGGTAAACTGATCATAACATCGAAAGGTGCTGACATTTCCGCCAGTTCCTCTAGGTTGCTGGCGTTCGAGCCCACGTCATCGACTACCAAAAGTTTTGGCTGCAAAACGAATCGAGTGCGCAATCAGTTATTGCACTGTGACGGCAAATATCATCTAGCTGCTGACTAAAATCTAATTTCTCCTCGCGGCAGAACGGATGAGTCAAACATGAAGGTCAAGAGAATAGGGAAAATGATCACCATAGGAAGTTCTTCATTCTACTACAAATGCTTCATGTCAGTACCAAATATGGAAATATGGAGAACGGACAGAGCTGAATAACGTATGCGCATGCGTTAGGTTTTGCCGCGGAAACACGGATTTTGAGTCGTTCGCGTGACTGATTTCCGATTCTGTTGCTTCGAGGTGTCGTTTTCCTAGCCGCTTTTCTTTTACAGAACAACCTCTAAAAACTTGGTACACCCCCGAAAAATTTTCGAAAATTAATTTTATCCTTAAAACCTCCGAAAATAGGAAAATGCCTTGGACGAAAACAAAGTTCCTCGGTTTTAAATGTGAGCCCTTATTATTTCCGCTAATTTCGCTACATTTTAGACTTAGAACACTTGAGCCCGCGTTGTTGACCGCATATCCTCTGACGTAGTATTTCATTACTCAGCTCTGTCTGGAGAATGAGCAAATCGATTTTAGGATGTAAAGGACTGACAGATACACGCCCTTACGGCGTAGAGTAACGCTATGGTGTGGCAGCCTTGCAAGTTTTATTTCATTGCCGCAAACCAGCTATCATGTTTTGTTTCATCGTGAAGGCGGAGAATGTAAGTATCGGTAGGGGGAATTCAGCTTTTCGCGCTAAGTAACCAAAATAAATGTAAATCGAGAATTTTCTTTCACAGAAACGTGAGAATCGCTTACTCCACGAGTTTTTTCACACATGAGATCCAACACCCATTGAAGCGGTACACCCGAGCGGTATGGATCTTCCAAAAAAGCTTCCAAATCCCCTCCGTAGAAATAATTACAGTCCATTATCTGCAACAACAACAAAAGATAGGAAAAATATTAGATAGAATAAAGTAATTACAAAAACGAGTTTAAAACAAACAGAATCTACCCAAAAGCTACTTCCATAAGACTGATAAAACAGTAAGAAAATGGGTTAAATATCTCTAACGCTGTTTGAATTCGGCATAGTAACATAACAAATTGTAACAGATACAAAGAAGCAACAAAAATGATAAAAAAGGCAATCGACACTCGATGGTCTGGAGAAGAAAGTGGCAATTCTCTTCGTTTACTGCTTGTGAGAATTTTCTTTGGATTTTGTCGAAGAGTTTGAAACGAGCATTTTTGCGATTTCTTTAAGATTAATTTGAATTCCCGGCATGGCTTTTAAGTTCTCAAAAAATGCGTCGTCATGTACAGTGGGCCTCCGTCGGGCAATCAGTAGAGAAAGCCACAAAAGAATTGGTGGGGTGTTATACATGGAAACAACCAGTGAAAAGAAGCAATTCGCATCCTTTTCACGAACTGATTAAATCAAAAGCACGTACATCAGTTAACATCGTTATTGTATAAAAGTCTGGTTCTATGAGGTCGACTCTGTTGCCAATCCGTAAGTTACGGTTAATAAAGAAAGAAGAAGAAGAAAAAAAGAAACTTATACCATTTCGGCGCCACAATGCTTTAGGAATCTGATTAGAGTCTGATTATAGGAATATATAATCTGATTAGGAATCTGATTATATTCAGGGCCTCACTGAAGTGCACCTTTTGGTGAAGTGGGCTCCCTGTTAAAATATTGTTATTATTATTATTATTATTATTATTATTATTATTATTATCATTATTATTACTATTATTATTATTATAGTTCAGATACCATTTTAGTATGGCCCATGAAATAGAGCATAACTACTTTCTTTACACCGTCAGCCAGCTTGGTCAATATCTTCCTTAAACTTTCTTTGACAAACTCAGCAGACTTGTCACAAATATCCTCTGTTGAAATAGAAAAAAAAAAACAAACCCTCAGAACTTCAAGACATTTAAAATCCAGTACTTAATTCCATCCCAAGAACTCAAGAATTCCCATATCCAAACATACTTTGTTCGTTCTTCCACAACCCTCCCCTCCCCTTCTTTTGGCGTATTCTCATAACCCTCCCCTCCCTTTCTACAACAACGTACGTATTTTGTAAGCAGCATACAAACTTACAGGGACACTTCGTAGGGACTTACATAGCTCGGTTCGAAACCTCTGTCGTCGTAATGTTCCATATGTTAATTCTTCTAAGTGTGTCTTTTTAAGAGCGATTACAATCAGAAAGGGTGAATTTAACGCTAAATAGATATTCGAATTTGGCCTCCTCTGCGTAAGGTATAGGGTTAGGGGTAGGGTTCCGATAACTGAATAATTTCTAGTTTCATCGTTAAATAACCTACCGTAACTGAAAACTGTAAAAACGTTTGAGAGAACTATGGTGTTCGGTAGAGGAACCAAGGTGGGTCAAAGAGACAACACATTATTCACTTTCTCCTTGTTACCATGTCCTTTTCTTAATCTGAATCTGGCCACACGTAATTCAGACACATAGACTGCCAGGTGATGATTTTTAATACACGACTCCTTCTTCTTCATCCAAAGTGTGTTAATGCGATATCGAATTCACCATACTCTCAAGAAGACGCCCTAACTATCAGAGTTAATCTATTTACAAAGTAAGATCTTTTGAGTTTACACAACATACCACATTCCCATCCAGATTTGAGCAATGCTATTCGAAGTTCTTCACGGGCCTTCTTGAGACAACGATTTGCACTCGCATCAAAAGCATTTGACCCATCCCAGTTTGAAACTAACACTGCATGGCATTTCATCTCAGATGAAGAACACACTTGAATTTCTGGTTAAAATAATAAAAAATTGACATTTCAGTCCTGCCTGTGACAATTTTGGGAAAGAGAGCACAACAGTCTTACGTCAAAGTTTTGGCAGTTTCATATTTCTCTAGTCTTTTATTTGCGTCCTTTGATCTATTAAAAATTACTGCTACAGTTTAGTTCAACAAACACCTCAGGGGCAGTTAAATCAACTGCCAATTTTTTTTAATGTTCGAACCCCTCTAAAATCTTTTTTTAACACCACATCTTAACGATGCCGTTGCAATCGCTGTCGCGGTAACGAGGCTACACTGTACACACCGACACTAAATGTATTTCTGGGTTTATTTTTCCATTTTCATTTCGCTTGACCTACGCAAATAATAAATAAACTAGTTTACTTCTGTACACTTTTATATACCACAAAAGAAAAAGACTATTCAGTAAAACATTTTTGTTTCTGTCCACTTTCTGTGGTTAACAAACCTTGATTTGCTTCTGAATTTATGGAAATTGGTAATGGCGATGAGATCAGCGAGAACTCCATCGAAGGACTGAAATTCTTGCTCTTTAACTCTGCTCTCACTCGATCAAACACATCTGCAAGCATCACATTTGATTCCCTATCCAAGATTTCAACCAGGCTTGAAATAAAGGCCCTGAATATAAATCAAAGTACCTTTGAATCAGTCGTGAATGGAAAATAGGATCATTGAAGAAAGGAATGTTTGAGTTCTCTCACTCAGAACGATAGAGTGATAGACAAAGGGCTTCACAAGGACAAACAGATTCCTTTTAGACCGCCCCGCCCGACTCAACGGGAAAAAACGTTTAGACATTTTTGCGTTTTTCCTCTATGAAGCTTGACAGCTCTTTGATCACATCCATTGAATTTCTTATCAAAATGACATGTTGCTGTGTGCCAGTTGAGTAATAGATCACATTAAAATGCGGTATGAACAAAATTGTGGCACTCTGCAGCTGTGTCACTGATTTTCAAAATATGAGAACAATTGGCGGATTGTCACGTGACTTACAGTCGTTCTTCTCCCTCTTTTCTTATACTTCCTGGGCGGCATGGAAAAGCAATGATTGCATTCGGCGGTGGCTGGATTGGTGCCAATCCTGGTAGAACTCCTTTTAATTTTACACAATCTGTCACCACATGATTGTCATAAGCTCCATCGACTATCACTACTTGCATCTGAGAAAACAGGCGGAAACACAAATGATTGCTTCAGTTATTTTGTTAGGTAAAATGCCATTTCAGCTTACCTAAGTTGTTACACTCAAAAATGCACATATTAAGTTACTAATCATAACAATTACCATTTTCTTTATTGTAATCTAATAACGAAAGGTTTAGAAAAACATTTCAGAATAAAAATTAGCGATATTAAAACATGACATTTCGATAATGGTGACATGTCGTCGCCGAAACGTCATGTTTTAATATCGCTAATTTTTATTCTGAAATGTTTATTGTAATCGCTCTTTAAAAAAGTGTTTTAATCAGACAATCTTTTAATCGGACAGTTTGTTATCAGACAGTTTGCTAACGGTCAATTTGTTTTAGGGCAGTTCAATAAGCCAATCACATTCAAAGTTGTACTTAAAATCAGCCAATCACATTCAAAGGTGTAGTTTAAATCAACCAATCACAACCTTGTAATTTGAATATATCAACAAAGTTGAAATGGTAAATTGGCCACCGTTACGATTATAAAAGCTGACGTTTCGAGCGTTTCTTTTAATTAAATTTCCATTTCTTTCATAACTTGGCTATTCTTCTTCTCTCAGAAATTGTAATTTTTATGATCAATAGATAATGACACTTCATATCCTGCCAGTCAGTCTGTAATCTAATAATACACTAGGATAAAGGAGCACACGGAAAGCGATAAAAACTCGCATATTTTTAAGCATTTCAACACATCTCCTCCTTGTAAGAACAAATACTCCGGGACCCTTTCTTGTTTTAGTATTCTGGATTCTGCTAACAACTCAATTGATTTAAAACTCGAAGAAGCTTTTTATATAAATAAGACCAAACCTGAACTTAACAAACAATTACTGCATTAGTAAGAACACTTTTCTAGCGTTTTAGTTCACACCTTTGATGTTTGTTGTCACGTTGTAATTAGTACCCGCTTTTGTATTACATCGTACTGTAAATATTTTATCCATCTACTTGTATGCCATATAATTACTCACGTTCAGTTACTCGTTGATTGAAGATGGCATAAGCATGCCGAAACATGTCTCTCAAAAAAGTTGTCTATTTCTTACAACAAATACAAGTATGATTGCAGACCGAATTGGACACCACTCTGTCCCATAACCATTACTTATAACTAAGGTGTTACATGTGCGACTGAAGGAAATATGATATGCCAAAAGATGACTTTAAAAAGTATTATGATAATCATGAGTTTGAAATTTAATTTGATTGCCTTATTGTCGAGAAGTTATGCATGTACATACCTCTCCTTATATTCTAAATGCAAAGAGTAAATATTACTGAGATCAGGCACAACAATACTAACATATTTCTTGCTCAGTTGCTTAACCAGCCAATTGATATTCAATGAACTGTGAATAAGGTCAGCTCGTGAGGAAGGAGTCTTTAAGTCTCTGGGTAGAAGGTAGTTTTCCCCATTTATCTGCAAGATGGACATCAATTCAATGACATTATACAGTTTATACAAAAATGTGACAATTGTACACCTAGTATTTTTGGTCAAAATCTGACAAATTGTGAAAGTGTAGTGTAGTCATCTAGGTGAGTGTAGTCCTGAGAAAGACTGTTGTCAGTGGTCGTGACTGATGTTTCGACAACCTGTGAAGAAGTCACCATCAGAGTCAACAAAATAAACATACAAATTACTAGAGTCTCTAATGAAAACCATGTCACAAAAAGGGGAAAAAAAAATGAAAGATCTTTGTTTAGTTTTTGGAATATCTAAAAACAAAAGGAACACACCTGAACTGTGGGTCCGACCAAATAAGCAAAGTAAACACTTCTTCTTGCCACAGACTCTTTGGGTTTTATAAATGAATGGATACGTTTCCCAAATTCTGACTCTTTAACCCTCTTACAAAATTGGACATCTGCAATCAAAATATAAAAATGTATTCTATTTTATCACAGCCAATAAACATAACCTATATACAGGGGCAAATCCAGGATTTAGTCAAGGGGGGTTCAGAGAATTGTCTGCCAAAGATTGACCCTTCTAGAGGAGACTAGGGGCATGCTCCCTTGGGGGATTTTGAAAATTATGTCTTCTGATCCCTGGATCAGCTAGTGGGGCATGTGACCATAAAATTAGAGGTTTTGTCCTAGCATTGCACTGTAAACAACATTAATACTAGCCCATACCTGCATTTTCCCAACAATTTTCAAGAATTTCCCGCAGTTTCTTCAGCTCTTTTTCATGCTTCTGGTCCTGTTCCTCACTTCCACAACAACTTATTAAGAGAGGATGGAATTCCTTTTTGCCATCATCTGTCAAGAAAAAACAGTCCTTCATTCAACTGGTCAGGAAAACCAGACCACTCATATCAACATAAGCAAACCTTTAGAAAAAATTCACATGCAGCTTAACCCTTTAACTCCCAGAAGTGATCAACATGTAACTTCTCCTCATAATATCCATATATTATCCAGCAAACAGGTAATAAGAATACTCAAACTTATCAGGTAGAAGTTGTTACTGTGATTGAACACCAAATTCTTGTAACCCATTTACAAGGAAATGTGTGGTAGCTGGAGGAGAGAATAGTCCTTTTTACAGGTGTGGGCTCGGTGGCCAAGCCTTTGAACAGGAGTGAGGCTAAGGGTGACCTTGTTATTATAAAGATGTTGTTGCTTTTCAAATGCAAATTACTTTGTTATCATGCTAACTAGCTACAGGTCTCTATCACAACAGGGTCACCCTTAGCCTCACTCCTGTTCAAAGGCTTGGCCGCCAAGCCCACAACTGTAAAAGGGACTATTAACGATGAGATCATGAGAGTTAAATGGTTTACTTATTAAGTAAATTTAAGGTGTTCAAGATTTTCTCTCCGTACTACTTAGAGGGTTTCCAAAAATGACCCTGTATGATAATTATAAGTTCCTCTCTGGGATTACCGTCGAGATGCTCTAATTCTGAACCAACATGTTCCAAAAATTAATATGAATTTTGGGAAATGATCAAACTACTATCAAAATTAATTTCTGGTTTGGCATGAGTTTGTATCCTGATGTCATTGAAACTGGAAAGAGTTCAGACAAGTACCTAGAGCAAGAATTCCACTTTTGCCATATACTAATTATTCGTGATTTTTTACTTTTAAATGCAATTTTAACTATAATAATGTTAATAGTTAAAAACTGCATTTTCATATTACAATGCAATAGAATACTCAGGTAAGATAATTTTCATCATATAATGATAAAAAGGTATAAATTTTATAAGAGGCTTTTAAGCTACTTAATGTGGCCTTGTAACCCTCCTACAGCCTATCTTATAAAAAAAATTCCAGAAAGTTTTTACTTTGATGTATGGCTCATGCTAAACATGTAAACTTTTAAAATTTCCATATGGTGCTTCACCTACCATCATTCTTCAAGTTGATCCCCAACTATGTATTTATGTTGCCTTATGTTGGGAATTTGGTGCTATATCAGGATTATACTTCCTGGTTGAAAATTTTCTTGATACTCATTACTTTTTGGTTATTTAAAATGTTCCCCTCAGGAGTTAAAGAATGAAGAATACCTGAATTCTCAAACACTTCATCATCATCTTCAACAGAGGAGATACTATTGGGTTGTTCCTCTTGGGTAGGTGTCTGATGATCAGGTTTGTCGTCAAAGTCATTTCCATCTTTGCCTTCCTCTTGAGTTGGAGTAGACAAATTTGTTTTGCCGTGATCTTCATTTTCATTGTCTTCAGATTTGGTCTCTTGTTTTGGAATTCGACCATCAGGTTTTTCGTTACACTCTTGACTCTGTTCTTGTACCGGATTAGCACTTGTCTTAGAGTCAAGCTTTTGTTGATCAATGTCATATTCCTCTTGTTTTGGAGTGCGAGCTTCAAGTTTTTCATCTGGTTTTTTACTGGGTTCTTGTATAGGAACTGCTTTACTTTCAGATTTTGACTCTGAGTGGAAGGTTTCTTCAACTGGAGATGTTACCATACCTATTACGTCTGAGAAAAAAATTGAGGTATGAGTTTTAGTAATAATCATGGGAGTGATAAAGATTACTTTCCTCTGCATTTAAGAGACAAACTGTCATTAACAGCTTAAAAAGCCCAGTGATCTTACGGAATGGTCCATTTCCAAATTACCATCGGCCTCTATCAAAATGAGTCCTAGTGCTCATCCTCTCGTATGATTATAAGTTTTCATTCACATGCAAATGAAACTCATTTTCATTCTGGATAATGGTTGAGTATCAGGCCTCCTCTTGAAAAAGAGGCCAAAGGTAATTCAGAAATGGCCTATTATGATCACTGCAGTTAAAGAGAGTTAGGTGTTGATGTTTGACTATTCTGATAAAGTGGGTTACCTTGACCACAGTTTCCTTAAAGTGATCTTTGACTTTTCTATAATTTGAACCCATAAGTTTACAAAACAAGAAACTCACCCAGTGATTGGTCTTCCGAAGTTTCTGTCTCAGGTGACAATAAATTGGATGGAATATTATTGGGACACTTTTTCATTTCATCTATAACATCCCATCTGGCTACATTAGGATCCCTTAACCAACCAAGGAGATCATTTATGGTCTTTTTTAGTTGAATCATCTTTTCGATAAGTCCTTTCATCTTTCCATTTTCTTGAGTGTTCTCCAATTGTCTCACATCATCAGCACTCAAATGCATGACACTGGCTACTCCCCGCCAGTCATGATGATTGGCATCTGATGGATCCATCAACTTCTCAATCTGTAAGCGGAGACTGTAAGGGATGTCTTTGATGAGTGTCTCTGGATGAAAGAAAAAAAAAACAGCTATATGAACAAATCTGTGCCAATAAATAAGATATCAATCAAATTAATGAAAAGTAATTAATCATTGTCATGCCAATCCAAAGACTAACTCCTGGAAGAAGCGCCTATGCTCCAATATGTGCCCCCTCCCAAAAACCACCTACCCCATATAGGCTGTCATGTCAAACCTGCACCCCCTCCTCTCTGTTTCAATTGCCACTTTACTCATAGCTTTTTAAGCTTCAACTACAGCAGAATCACTACAGGGGAATAATAAGTGTCCTCCTCAATAAGAACCACTGCCCATCAATATCAAGAAACTGCTGACTGTTGCAAAATTTTGTGATTCATTTTATTTTTTCTGTTGGACTTTTAGGATGAACCATTTTCAGAAATTATTTCATAAAGTTCTATCCCACTTTGCTTTCACCAAAAAATAAAAAAGGTTCAAAATACACCAAGACGGCTGTTGTCCCCCCTGTTACATTAAAAATTTATGCAGCTTTGGCAACTTTATACACCACAGTACCATGCAATCCCCCTTTGAAGTGTTGTGTGCTAGTAAACAGTCTTTTTATCTTTTTGAAAATGTAAAAGTCAACAAATTCCTAAACATATGATAATTAATCATATGTTCCCATCAATAATTACCTAAACTGAGCACATCATTTTTCGCATCAGCAGTGGAGGAGGGTTTGCTGGGAGAAGCTTGTTCTTGGCCTTGGCTCAAGTTGTTCAATTTACTGTTACTTTCTTCATGAGTTAATTGTACTGTGGATGCTGCACTGAGAGGAAGTGGGTAATCATCTTTTTCACCATCAAGTTGATCATCAAAGTTTTTTCTTGTAGATGGAGTAACAGGGCTTTCTGGCATTGGATATGGGGGAACAGGGCTTTCTGTAAGTCTAGCTCCTGATAATAAAGAGTCAGCAAGAATTCTTGGTCAAGAATTTTAAGATTTCTAAAGGGGATAGTTTACCTTCTGTTGACTGACCTAAAATGGATAAAGGTGGTAAGTTTCTAAAGAAACTGTGGTGCTGCATCGGTGGGGGTAACAAGGTAATAGACCTAAAATGGGTTGACTGACTCACTGGCTGACTCACTGGCTGACTCACTGACTAACTCATTCACCTACTTAGTCACTTACTGATTGACTCACGCACTACTAACTCACTGACTCATCCATTGCCTTACTGACTCTTTGAGTCACCAAGTCATTTTGTCACTGACTCACTCACTTACTGAGCCAGTGACTGTTGATTGATTGATTGATTTATAGTCGATTAAATTCTCCCACGGGCGAAAGTTGTGAAATAAATCTGTCACCACTGTAGAAAAGAGTGCTTCTGTCCAAAATTAAATAAATATTACTTCGTGAAAGTTGTATCGTGTGACGATTCTAAGGTACCCGAAAGTTATGAGATAAATCTGTCCCTACAATAGAGAAGAGTGCTTATGTCTATAAATAAATATTATTGTATCGTGTGATCATTCTAAGGTACCCTATGTAACTCTGATACAGCTGTAAATGTGGTTAAATTTTTGAGCGACATAAAAGAAGCGGAAACCGTTTTCCTGACCTTGCCCACCTCGCAGTTTTCTCTCTTCGTCTTGCAGTTCTTCTGCTAAATCAGGCAAAAAAATGTTCGGATGATTCAGGGCTGTTATAAACATATTGAAAGCTTTGGGGCCTCTCTTTTCCAACAAACTTAACAGTTTTTGTGTTGCATAAGTAGCACCATGATTTCTTTGCGTAGCATCGATTTCTTCCTTATCTGAACTACAAAAAAGTGTACTGAGATGTGAGGCAAGCATTGATGGGTTGGTAACGCTACTCATGATCGTAGCTATCTTGATAGCCAACACTCTCTTGTGAATTGGATCCATCACCAAAGAGACGAAAACCGCTACAGTAACACAATGGTATCAATCGATCCGTCCTTGGCCCACGCAGTCAAGAAAACTATGCAAGCATCTAGCCCACGCACAGGTAGAAATGGCCCTTTAAAACCGTCAAAAGCCGAAAATAAATCAAGGGATTTCTCCCTTTCAAACACAATTCCTGTTAGTTTAAAGCTTCCTGTTGCTTTTTCCAAGAATCGCGGGAAATCGTTTGTTCCGAAGATTGTTTTCGCTTGGTTTCTATGGGTTTATAATTGGTTCATTTGTTTCGGATCAGTTCGTGACACATTCGGAGTAATTTCTCTTTCCGATGATATTGCTAGTTTTCAGTCTTCACGCTTCCGAATTTTACTTGCAAACCTGGAAGGCAATCAAATCTTTCAAGTGAAATTTAAGCTTCACTTACGGATTTCACCGTTTATATTGCTTTAAATGCGGAACTTTGGCATTGACAGTACCTTAGTCGTGCAAAGCTGAAACCAAAACTGATGTGCGCGTGTATTGACGTATTGAAGTGACAAATTTGCGTGGTGTATTGGGCTCGAACGTTGGAAAACATGGAACTGCTTCCTTGGAAAGTCGAATGTCTGTAGTTCACCTTCGTCGTAGTTAAGGTTCATCAGTGATTTTGGTATCTTTTGAAGCAAAGTCAAGCTTTGTATGCCTTATCTTATCTAACTATTGTCGATTCATTGTGTGGGAATGCTATGTCATAATGTCGCCAGTATCTTTAATAACATGATAGACGTCTTCGTTCACGATCACAGAACTCTGTAGTAAGATTTACTTATTTATTTATTTTATTTATTACAATTTAATGACACATATAACTTACTTACTTACTTACTTACTTACATTAATAGATAATAATACAAAAGAGTAAAAAGAAAGGTGCCATAAGGATGGTCTGCAAAAGAGATAAATCCCCATGCACGGCAGACCACCTTTAACAAAAAAACAAATCCAAACTAAAATCAATCAAATCTTGCAGTCAAATAATCCCTTACACCCTTTTTAAAACAAGAAACACTTGGAGCCTGACGGACCGATAGTGGCAGCCCATTCCACATGTGGACAATCCTATTAAAATAGCAAAACCTAAAAGTATCAGTCCTCGCGTAGTTCTTTTTTAATTTAAGATCGTCCTTACCCCTCAACGAGTATCTTTCCGAATGTGAATAAAATTGGATATAAGAGGATATATCTATATTAATATACCCATTAACTTCTACGCTGCGGTATAAAAAGTCACTCTAAACTCCTGATATGGGTGATGCAACTGTAGAAGCTATGGTTCCTTATACCTACCAAGCTGGTGATGGAAGAACTATCGGATTTGATTCACCCACTTACTGACTCAGACTTACTCACTCACCAACTAACTTTCTGACTGATTTAATGCCTGACCCACTCACTCACTGATTCACTAACTAACTCATTCACTCACACACTTTCTCATTCACTTATCGACCAATTCACTCTCTCACTGACTGACTAACATGCTGCTCATCACTGGCTCTGACACATTGAACGACCAACTCGCTCACTGCTCACTCAGAGACTCACTGACTCACTCACTGACTTACTGATTCTCTGAGTCTCTGACTCTCTTACTGACTCATTCACTGCTCACTCACTGACTTACTGACTCTCTGACTCCTCTGCCTCTTCTCCTCTGCCTCTTTCGTGCTCAAAAACATGCTGCCAGAATAATACTTCAAGCCGACTGTTCTACTCCATCTGTCTCGTTATTTTTTACACTCCACTGGATACCTGTTTGCAACATTATTAAGTGCAAAAACTCCAGCTACTATTCTCTGTTCTTGTTAATTCTGAAGCCCCTCTATGTCTTAAAGAGAAATTCTCCTTTGTATTTGCTAACAGTGCTCATATGACCAGGGATGCTGCATCGGGAAACTTAGTGGTCCCACAGTCCCAAACAAACTCCAGCAAGTGCATGTTCTCCTTTGTAGCTGCTCTTCTTTTTAATGCACTACCTCTAGATCTTGAGATCAAACAGCTTGTAAGAACTTCTCCTGTTTCGCCTAATGCTCTATTTCTTTCTCTGCTTTTTTAAAGCGCAAGCTACGTGAACTTTTCATTCAAAAACTTGATTCCGTTGCCCATCTCGAAGAACTTTGCTGCTTTGCATGCCATTTCCGGCTTTACTGCAATTGCTATTTCTCCTGATCGTCCGAGTTTGTTGCGATATATTGTTTATCCTATGCTAATTAGAATTTTTATTGTATTATTTTTAAACTTCAATTTAAATGCTAAATTCAATTAATTACTGTATGTATTTAGTTTTTGAATTTTATTTTTTTGAATTTTATATATTTTTGTTCTGTATTACAGAGGACCCTGTAACTTAATGGCCTGTTCCCAGTTGGCCTGTTAGCTCAATTGGTAGAGCGCTGCACTAGTATCGCAGAGGTCAGTGGTTCAAATCCCGTACAGGCCTGATACTTTTCAGGTCTGATTTTCGCTATTGCATAAATGGCGCTCTCTACTGCGAGGATCGTGCATCATACGTATTTAATACCGCAGTTCAAAATATATGAACTTCACATATACATTGTATCAGAAGACCCTGTGTTAGAAAACTCTTTACTGGGTTAATCATGTATTTACCTTCTTGAAATAAAGAACATTGTATTGTATTGTATTGACTCTCTTACTGACTCATTCACTGCTCACTCACTGACTTACTAACACACTTACTGACTCTGAGTCACTTTCTCACTCACTCATTTACTGAGTCATTGACTTACTGACCCACTGACCATCGATTGATTAATATATGGTTGATTAAACTTCTCTCAACAAGCAGAAATTTTGAGTTGTGAAATAAATCTGTTGTTACTGTCGAGAAAGGTGCTTATGTTCAAATAAAAATAAAAATTATGTAAGAATTGTATTGTGTGATGGTTCTAAAGTAATTTATATATGTAACTCCAATACAGCTGTAAAAGTGGTTAAATTTTGAGTAAATTGAGGGAAGTAGAAACTATTTTCCTGACCTTGCCCACCTTGTAGTTTTCTCTCTTCTTCTAGGAGTTCATCTGCTAAATAAACCAAACAATTCATCGGATCTTTCAGAACTGTTATAAACATAACAAAAGCTTTTGGGCCTCTCTTTTCCAACAAACTTAACAGCTTTTCTGTTGCATGAGTTGGGCCAAGATTTCTTTGCATGGCATGTATCTCTTCTTTCTCTGAAGTACTAAAAAGTGTGCTGAGATGTGCAGCAATCAATGTTGGGTTGGGTATGCTATTCATGATCATAGCTGTCTTGATAGCCAACACTTTCTTGTGAATTGGATCCATACCAGCCAGACTAGTGCTGAGGAAAGAAAACTGCTACAGTAACAAAAATTATATTAATCGATCAGTCCTTAACCCACACAGTTGAGAAAACTAAGCAAGAACCTAGCCCATGCACAGGTAGAAAAGCTCTTTAAAAACCATTAAAAGCTGAAAATAAATCAAGGGATTTCTCCCATTCAAACGCAATTCCTGTTAGTTTAAAGCTTCCGGTTGCTTTTCCAAGAAACGCGGGTAACCGTTCGTTTCGAAGATTGTTTACGATTGGTTTCTAGGGGTTCATTTGTTCCGGATCAGTTCGTGACACATTCGGAGTGATTTTCGCTTTCCGATGATAATTGGTAGTTTTCAGTCTTCACGCTTCCGAATTTTACTTGCAAACGAGGCAATCAAGTTTGCTAAGTGAAATACAAGCTTCACTTACAAATTTTGGACGGATATCACAGTTTCTATGCTGTAAATGCGGAAATTTAGGCAGTGATAAAACCTTGATTGTGCAAAGTTGAAACCAAAACTGATGTGCGTGGGTATTGACGTATTGAAGTGACATATTTGCGCGGTATATTGGGCTCGAACGTTGGAAAACATGGAACTGCTTCCTTTTGGAAGTCGAATGTCTGAAGTTCACTTTTATCGTATTTAAAGTTCATTAGTGGTTATTGTACCTTTTTGAGCAAATCAAGCTTTGTAAACGTCATCTTATTTATTCATCATAACTGGACTTCATTTACCTATTGTCGATTTATTGTGTTGGAATCCCATGTCATTATGGCGCCAGTATCTTCAATAACGTGAGAGATGTCTACGTTCACAGAACTCTGAAGTAAGATTTATTTCTACGCTGCGGTATAAAAACTCACCCTTAGTTCTCGATATGGGTGATGAAACTGTAGAAGCTATGTTTCCTTATACCTACCAAGCTGGCGATGGAAGAACCATCGAATTTGAAAAAGGAGATCAGTTTACCTTACTCAACAAGACCAACGACGATTGGTGGCAAGTTACGCGTACGAGGAAGGATACTACACACTCAGAGGAAAAACCTATATACGTTCCTGCGTCTTATATGAAAGAAATTCCCTCAGGAAGCAAAAATCCGATTTACGAAAACGTGGAGTGTAATGGAGAAGTTGTCCGAGAGGATATCCCTACGATGGGTGTACCTGGACGACATTCGAATACAAGCAACCGATCAGTTCCAAACGATGTCAATCGAGATGGATACAGCCACAACGGAACTAACTATGAGGACGAAAAAGATACAAGACACACTTCTGATGCTTCAAGTGATTTTAACAGCATGGCAGAATCTCTGGAATCGGTGAGTGTATGCATGCACCAAGCTTCTTGTCGTTTGTAATATTACCTCGTCAATCGCGAAGCAAGGTTTCTAATTTGGTCATCACATCGCATGAAACGATAACAAGTATTCGTGAAGAATACAGAAGACTTTAGTGCCCCGTCAGTTTTTTATGATAAGCATGATAAATCATTAAAAAAAAGTTGATAGAAGCATAGTGGAGTTCACTCTATGATGCTGAGAGAAACTTTTTAATTACTGATATCAAGTTTTTTTTTTTTTTTTTAATATAAAACAAAACAATTTATTGTTTACAATAAATAATGTGAAACCAGAATAAGAACTATTGCGATGATTGATTACCATACTACTGCTTACATTTCACCGTAGAAGGAGGTTTCGAATGTCAAAGAAAAATGCGCTTTTGTATATTTTGTTGTGATGGATTTTTCGAGATGGTGGTCACCATGGTGGTCACCCGTCACTTGTCAGACAAAACATGCATCCAGCCAGAACCTTTAACGAAAGAGGAATTATTATCATGTGTAAGAATCCAGAATTAGTACAAACAAGGGTTTTCTACATTTTACAGTTAAAAGACCTATTCATCTGCTTGGTAAATGATGTTGTGGGTCATATAAGTGCCCTATAAGCCCTTAAAGTGAGAAGGAAGTATTTACTGAAAATTTTATCTCCTCAGCTATGTCATAAATTAGTATGATTCAAAAGTGTTTTATTAAGTTAAGGGTTTGCAAATTGGTTAATCTTGACTTGAAAGCCATTTACTAGTGTTGTGAAAAGTTTTTTTGTGTTAGTATCTAAACTTTACAGTGTTTTTTTTCTCTGATTTCAAGTGATCTTTGACTTATGTTGTAAAATTTAAACTTTTTTATTTTTGATTTCAAGGTTAGTTTTGTTCTCAAAATTATTACTGACACTCTTTGCTCTTTGTGCAAACTGTAGAAATTGTGAATTAGGGGAAAAGTGTTCTGTTTATACATGTAATACCTCTTGGGATTTGTTTGTTGTTTGAAGTAAACTCTAAATTATTAGCATAAGTGTAAAATTTCACTCAAGTTTTTATAAATTTTGATTCCAGCATGTCACTTTGAAAGTTTCAAGATTTTGTTTGCTTGGAAAAGAGTTGAAAACAAATTGCTTCAAGAAAGTGAAATTTAAATCTGCTGTTTCAGAAAATATGTTTGTACATTAAGTTTTTTGGTTGAATTGCCATTTTTGAAAGTTGTCATTTGAATTTTTTTTTTATCCTAGCTTAATCGTTAGCTTAAGGCTGCCTGATCAACTCTTTGCCAGGTTCATGAAGCTAAATTTTTGTTAAGGTTGCTAGAAACAAACTTTCTTTTAAAGGAAAAATGAAACATTATTTTCTGCTGTTAACTACTCGGTTCTGTAAAAACAAAGTTCTTTATTCGTGGACACACTAATCCAAGTAATAAAAATGTAGAGCCAAAATTCACGTGTTTTTATACCTGCTAGCATTTTGCATATATTATGGTCACACTACAATGTACACTAATTATCAACGATTCTATTTTGATAAAATGTAAATGGCGGCGTGAATTGCTGATTTTGCAACATCTGCAACATTATTAAATGTTTTATGTGACTTTCCCTTCAAATTTAATTATACCAAAAACTCTCCCACTCACCAAGAGGACTGCATTGGGAACTGTACATTACAGCCCAAGTTTTATTTTTCCCAGATGTATGAGCCAAGCACATAATAATGAGAGATATTTAATAAGGTTGATTAAACTTTTATGCCAAGAAACTTTGGTTTGTTTACTAATAGGCTATTTAATGCTAATTGCTTCCACTGTGATCATCTTTTAGTCTGGAAGCTTCTCGTCACCTAAAAAAGAGAGACCTAAATCGCAGTCCCTTCCTAGGGGTTGGATTCAATTAACTGATGAAGCAACTGGTAGACCATGTTATTTCAATTCACACACTCAGGAAAAAAGCTGGAAACCACCAAGAATATCACATTCTGGGACTCATACACCAGATGGGGTGAGTGCATTAAACAGCAGTGTAATTGTAGCATCCACTCTTGGCTACTTGAAGTAATGAACCGTTAATTCAGTATTGTTTCCTAACTTGCACAAACTTGTATTCATCTCATTCGAGACTCGTAGAAATGAGAGGATTCGAAGTTATTGTGCTTTAACAACAAGCGAAACGCGTCCTTGAGAAAACGATTTCAACACAACACTATTAAAACCATGTGCTTGGTGATAAAAGCGCCCGCAATGTTAGTACGCTGACGACGCTATATAAGGCTCATTTTTCTGTTTCTTACAGTAATGATAACTAGAACTCTGTCAGGCAAACTTAAAATATTACCAGGGAGTAACCTGTGATAGACTTGCATCCCTCAGAGAAGTAGGCTTGTTGTTTGTTGGCTTTGAACCCTTCATGCTCCAATATCAGTATGTATATTCTCCATACTGTTCTCTATACATTTCCTAAGGTGCTAAAAAGGAGAATTTGTTTAACAATCAAGTGTGTTTTTAGTTGGTGATCATTTCCTTTATTCTTGTGGCCATAGTGTGTAATTCGGGGGTGATATTGTGAGGAGAAAAATTTTTTGGTCACTCTCAGTTGTCAAAGGGGGAAGACCCAACTGTCAAAGGCAGCAACAAAGAGACTAAAGTCTCCTCTGTTCCCCTGAGGCCTCGTATACAAAAGTGAGATATGGAGGTGATAAAAATAAGTTGTACTTAATTTAGTTCAAGATGTGTTGAGCTGGATGAGTCTCTTTTCATGACTTGCAAATTACCTTTAAAAAGAACCATAATGATTATAAGTCAACTTAATTGAGACTGACATGTGAGAAAGACATTCAGGTCTGAACATACAGATTTAATTTTTGAGGTGTACCAACCAAAACAATTCCCTTGAAAGGGACTGAATATGACCTACATGGCTGTTTTTTTGTTTTATTTCAAACAGTGGCCAACACCACCTCTAGGATGGCGAATCTCACATAGCAGTTCAACTGATGAGCTGTGTTATGTCAATGATTGCAATGATGAAGAGGTTTGTATTTTTAGCAGGCAGTTTTCAACATGAAGTGAACCATTTCAGGTGACTGTAAGGGGAATACCCCTCACAGATGCCAAATTAATCCACTGGTTATCCATCCAATAGCTTTCATTTAATATGTTTTCCCAACTGTTTCACGAATTCCATTCTTGTGGGCCAACACTTTTACATTATAACTTTTTTTTTGTGGAACACCATGCCACACCAAGCAAACGGATGGCAATGAATAACGATGGCACGTATGACTTACGTGTATGCATTTTTATACCAATGCATCAGCATATGCATATATTAGACTTGCATATGGTGTCAAGTAGTATGCAGTGTCATTATTCCTTTGAGCCGCACAGTAGTGATATTATCAGCCATTGATTTTGGCAGTTCCGTAATCTTTAAAGCAACAGCCTGAGTACAATGGACCCCTAAGTTAGAAACCCTTCTGCAAAGAGAACCTTCACAATATTAATTATAAGGATAAGAAAGTACTTTAACATACCCCAGTTACATTCATGTGATTAAATTATAACTTACAGTATATTTGTTACTTTTAAAGTGGATGCTTTCAAAAGATGAGGATGGGAGAGTATACTATTACCAAGTCAATGGAAACGCTACAGCTTGGGAACTTCCTGAGGTAATTTAATCTGTATATTTTTTAAGTGTTGGTGGCCTTGGAAAGAAAAAAGTAAGGTCTCTATGTGCACAGAACTTTTTGAAACATAGCTGGCAGCTTTATAGGGAGGGAAACAAATTCTTGTAAACTTTGACATCTAATTAAGTATCAACTGCAAAGCCTTTTTGATAGAATGATAAAATTCTGGCAGACTCCTGGTAAATTGCTTCCTCTTCATAAACATGTGGGTACAGTTTTACCACAAAGCAATGTCTCATTTCTAGAGCTGGGGTTTTGGGATTGTACCAGCCCAGTACTGTGTCAAGATTTTTTCGCTGATTTATCTGTAAATTTACATGAGCAAGGAGTCACATGGCAGTTGGGTTCTATTTTGCCATGTAATATTTAGACATTTGATCTGGACTTATTTGGTAGTCACAGCTGTCCAGTAATCTGTTGATTGTCAGCTTTTTTCCTTCTCCCTGATTCAAAATTTGTTGTCAATCTTTACATTGCATTTACTGAATTTTCATGACAGTAAACTGACTAATGTAGTTCCACGTATCTTTTTGAGCCTCTCTCTTTTAGACTAGCCTGTTAAACGTAAATTGTATTCATACCACTGGCTCTCAACAGCTTGAACCTGCCCGGCAGTCTTTTGAAGCACTGGACGTCACCTACAGACGACGCTCACCAAATCTCAGTCTTAGAATCTCAAAGTGTCAGTCTCTGCTGACATCAAGCCCACGAAACTCTGAAGCAAACCCTACCTTTCCTCCCCCTTCTATGTCTGCCACAGCTGCTGCTGCTCATGGCTTCCCCCCACCACCACCCATGGTTGGTTCTGAGCTGCGTTCGTCGCTCAAGGTGACAACACTCAGGCATCTGGCATCACTGTGGTTGCTTGATTATTTTAGGATTCACACAATAACTTGTGTTCACTAGAAATTCATCTAACTTCTGGCCATCTGTGTGTTCTTCTTTTGCCCTAATGGCACCTAATTATTCCATGTGACTTATTCCTTAATTCCACTGTTTTGCACCTGGCTGTCATATGCACTCTGTGGTTCCATTCATAATTCTTTATCATCTAACAGACATACTTCTTGCAGCCACTGTGTTTGGTGTGATCATCATTTGGTGTGAATTGATAACAAGACTGTAAATAGCTGTCTCACTGCATCAGATAACCAGAATGGTTTCTTATCAAAACCGTGCCAATGAACATTTTATCCTTTATTTCATTTTTTTTATTTATTTATTTATTTGTTATAACATACTGAGTCTGATATCATCAAGATGTTATTTCCTACACTTGTAAGAATTTTCTATTGGCCCACATCTGAGTCTAGTAGATAAATTACAGGCTTACAGGTAAACTTTCATTAATAGTTATTATAGGAAAAGGCAAACCTTATAGTCTCACATAATGTGTTTTATTACATCCATTTTGAAATCACTGGTGGTCCCTGTAATCTGATTGGCTCTAATTGGTGTGATTTATTCCCAAATCGCACCATTTTTTGCTCTAAATCACATCATTTTACGCTTGACTGAGTTTTTGACACATGATGTCAAAATCTTTCTGTTTTGCATACAAAATAAGATGTAAATGCATTTCTGATTCCACTTTTTATGTAAAAACCGGCTTAGTACTGCATCAGTAAAATATTTGAATTTACCAAGTCCTGTATTTGGGTGATTTCAAAATGGATGTAATAAAGTGGTAATTGAACCTCGTGTCGTGCAATTTTGGTCTGAAATCATACTTGTGATTTCAAATTGAACTCGTGCTGCACGCTTGTTCGATTTTGAAATCACGCACATGATTTCAGCCCAAATTGCACTCCACTCTGTTCAATTACCATTATTTAGTACCATCACCCAAATGAGAGTAATCGTAGTAGGAAATTGTAAAAAGAGAAGGTGACTTTGAGTCCTTTTTATATTCAATTTAATAAAAATCTCTTTTTATTTTTTTTGCCTTTGCTTTGCATTCGTTATCATTACATCAGAAACAGAGGAGACAAAAGAGAAAAAGTTTGCAAAGTATTTTAAAACCGGGGAAAATTTTTAACTTGGCAATATTCCTGCTTTTTTTTTTTTAAATCAGTTATCAGTATGGAATTTTGTTTGTAGCACTTAGGCCATCAGTACTATTCATCGAAAAATTTTTGCATTTACAGAAACAAGAAGGGAATGTAAGACCCAAGATAGTTATTTTATCTCATGCTTTTTCAACCTGTTATGCATCAGCAGGTTTATGATGCTTCATGCATTGTAAGCTTTAACCCTGAAAACTTGCTATTATTCTGAATAAATAGATTTTGTGCATGCATAGACAAATGTTTTTTCTCACAAAAGAATAATTTAGTGAAAAATAGTTATCTCTGCATCCACCAAATCTATGAATTTAGGATAATAGTAAGGTTTCAGGGTTTAAACCTTCTAAGTTCTTGTTTATTAGGGTGCCAGAAGATCTGCATCTGTACAGTCTCGAGACAGTGCGTCATCTGCTGAAGAGTGGCCTATGCCTCCAACTCCTTCAACAGATTTTGTTGATTTTGTGAGTGGTAACAGTGTATTGAACAATATTATAAGTCAATAGGCCTGGATTGAATATGAGATGGTATACTTTCATTTCAGTTAAGCAAGCTTTAACACTTGCATCCTGAAGAGTGACTTGCATCTAATTTCTCTTTACAATTTCACACTGGAATCAAACAGTAAGGTCATGGGAATAAAAAGGAAATGATCATCGACTAATCCTGCAAAAGCAAAGTAAATAATGGATTATAAGTAATGATAGTAATACTCAAAATAAAAAACTGTTGCACAACCCAGAGTAAAAACTTAAATATGTTATCTAATTGATATTTTATTTTCCTGATAGTTCCAGGCAATTGAAAAACAAGGAATGTTGAACTGCAAGAAATTGGTGGAGGGAGGTGGAAAAAAGGTCAAGTAAGTATGCCCCAAATGAAAACTGAGAGGTTTCTCATAACAAAGCTGGGTGCCAATTGCTTAAAGGTGGTTTTTCTTGTTTACATATAATTTAATTTGAGCAATTTTTTTGTTTAATTTTATCTCACTGATAGCCATAACTGAAGGAAATAGAGTCTATTTTAATTAGCTTTTAAACTAAATCAGGAACTTCAATGTTTTTGGGTCAGTTAATCAAACACTAGGTCTAGAATATTTTCATTTTAGGGTAGCTTTTGGCAATATTCTTAGGAACAACAACTTTCTATGAGCTAGCTATTTTATAAACCAGAAAGTCTTAGGAATTAATTATTTTTGGGAAGCAAAACAACGATATTGCTGGGAAAAGGAGGCTTATTACCAGCATTCAAAAATGAGAAAGGTATTATTAACATTTTGTTTGCAGAAAGATGTCATGGACACCAACATTTGTAATACTCTTTTCAGCAAATTTGGTTTTTTACAAGGACCAGAAAGCAGCAGCTCAGGTGCTATTTGATAGGGCTTAATGAAATTTTGGCAAAGTTTTTAAGACCATGGGGCTGTATGTAATTTTTCCAAGTTTGAATTATATAAATGTGACCTTTCTTACAGTGTTGTGTGGAGGGCTCTGGCAAAGTTTTTTCCCTGTTTTTGTTCAGTACTCATTCCATACACAACCTTTTCACTGTAATATTTATAAACTTAAGGTGCCTTTAGGTGAGCTGTGGCTTGGTTATCATGGTAACCTCTTTGCGACACAAGAAATTGCTTCTCTAATGCTCTTGGTTCAGTGTTCAGCTTTGCACACAGTTCATCCTAGTGGGGATTTTCTCCTCTTGGAAAAAGGGAATTTGGGCTGCAAAACTGCAGAAGATGTAAAATAGTGAGGTTTAAAACACACTCATAATACTGTATTTATTCACTATTCTTAGAAACCTGGTCATCCTCAGGGAAAACCACAGAGTTGTTGTCCATTGCAAGGTGCAACAATTGAGTGGGGGAGTTCTTCATCAACCAAAAAGAAAAATGCATTCCAGGTAATATGCACCTTTGTTGTGTTGTTTACAAAGTAGATGGTTTTGAAGTTACTCCAAACCCTTTTTAATTCTCTAGCTTCTTCAGCAGCATGTAAATGAATAAGATGTGGTTCAACCCAAGCTACAGTGAACCTTTATGTCATGATTCATAGTTTTTTTTTATAATTATAAAATTGAAAATTTTTGGCGTATTCTTTAAGATCAAAGCATTTTCTGGAGCAGTGTACCTCCTCCAACATGATCACCAAGTGGAGGCCACTAACTGGTTTAGTGCCATCTCAGCTGTTATCAAAAGACTGGTGAGTAGTTTATAATTAACAATTATTCCACGAGTGCGTGTTGGATATGAGATGATAGATAGCCAACGAGGTGCTACGCGCCTCGCTGGCTATAATCATCTCATATCCAACAAGTGCGAGTGGAATAATTGTTTTATTAAAAACATTAAATTAAATTATTAAATTTTATTAAATTTTTAGCTCCCTTTTAATTTTAAGCTGACATGTATGCTTACCATATTTGTAGATTATGGTATATTGGCTGATATACCATAATGGCTAAGCCAATAAAAAGTCGTGAATTGCATTATCCAATGATCTAGTTTTTAATAACAACAGTTACTCTAGCACCAGTGATTGTGTTGTTGTCCTTGTTGTTGTTGTTGTTGTTGTTACTGTGGACTCCTGGAAGCTTATTGTTCCTATAGTCTTTTGTGTGATACCAGTCATAGGATTGTTTTTCTGTCTTTTCAGAATGAGGAAGAGCCATTCCCAGCACCAGTTCCTTCACAAGACCAATCACAACAAGGTTTTGTTTTTGGTTTTAATTTACTAGCATATAAGCCCATTGAGTTTTTCACAAATTTGTGTGTAACAGTTTATTTGGCTTTTTTGTGGCTGTTTCTGGAAGGGACTTAAGAATTAACACAAGAACTAATTGCATTTAAAATTGTTTTATTCGATGTTTTGGTTCTATGAAGGAGATGAAAGTGATGTTGTCTCACCCGAGCCTGGGACCCCAAGTTCTTTGCAGCCTCAAGTGCTGATCCGTGTTCCGAGCACAAGGAAAGGTAAGCCATTAGATGGAATCACTTGTGCTCAAACATTTATGACTAAATCAGTGTTGAACAACATTGCATGATGGATTCTAATTTAATGTGAATGATCAGTACAAGTGAAAACCAAGGTGTTAATGTAGAACTTTAAGTTAGAAAGTTGATTTCTCTTTGATGGTCACCAGTAAATGTATTTAGTTGAAAGGCCCATGTTCAACCAACTCAATGAGGTCTTTTTTTTGCTTTTGCAGGTTCAAAACAATTTCAAATGCGATTAGTTCTTGTTTTAATTCTTAAATTCTTTCCGATCCAAACTATTCTTTACATAATCCAGGGTAGGGGATAAAAGAAATGGAAATCAAACCAGGGAAGTAATGTTTCACCCTGAAGATCAAAGATCATGTCCCACTCCAAGGATCTCGCTGAGTAGTTCTCATTACTGTCCTCATACAGCTCTCATGATGTTAGCATCCAGCTAAACAAGCTTTACAGGACAGATGAGGTTGTTTGCATGCTCTGAACACCTTATGTGTGACAGTTTCCTTACTAACTGAAATAACAATTCCAAGATAAGAACCTTCTTTGAAATTTCAGGTGTTGACCGCGAGGACAAAAGGAACATGAGAGATAAATTGAAGAAATTTCTCACAAAGCGACCTCCTATAGAGGAGCTGGAAAAGAGAGGAATTATTAAAGGTATTGATACAAATATTATACGATGCCATAAAACACTGCAATGAAACACAAAGGTCATCAAATGAATGTAAAGGAAGTGATCACCAACTACTAACAGCTGTTAATTGTTTTAAACAAATTCTCCTTGTCAGTCCCTTAGGAGATGTATTGTGAACAGTTTGGAGAATATACATACTGATGTTAAAGTGTAAAGTATTTGTATTTGTATTTTTATTTAAGGATTTGTACAAAGAATTGGAGCAGACACAATAGGACATAGGTCCCCTATGCAGTATAAGCTCCAACAAACCCACCCATCCCAACCCAGGGGAGGACATCCATCACACAGTAATCTCGTGCATGGGAAATTAATGTCTCCTACCCCTAACCCTGCAGGAGACGGGACCTTCATTTAGTTTCTTGTGATTGAATTTTCAGAAAGTGTATTTGGCTGCCACATTTCACATCTTTGTGAAAGACAGAAAACACCAGTTCCTGTATTTGTTAGTTCATGCATTGCTGCCATTGAAAAGAGAGGTATGTCTTGTCTATAATGATTTCTCACACACCGCTAGTAGCCATGTCAAGCTGACTGCCGCAACCTGACCTTTATTGCAAATTCAAAGCTAATACAAGTAGCATACACTAAGACTGGAAGTAATGAAAAAAGTTCCAGGCTATTACATTATACTGGTTTTGTATAAACATTTAAAATCTTTGGGTGGGTGGGTGGGTGGGAAAGTCGGCAGTGGCAGACACAACAAAAGCAACTGCCAGCCCCATACATCACATGACCTAAACCCAGGCCCCAGTGGCGTGTGGGAAAAACATTTTTTACTTATTTTGTTCCACTCAGCCAGTGAAAAATTACTCGTGTGACCTCTTAAATTCATGACTTTTGTATCTTTGACAGATTTTCTAGAAATTTATCAGAATTTTTTGCAACATCACATCTTAGTTTGACTAAATGACTGAATGACTTAGAGCAAATTGATGGTAAGAACAAGTCCAGATCTCTATGAAAGTTTGAAGAGGAATGAAAATCACTGCATGCTTCTTGCGATGAGTGTTCAATGTGATTGAATGATGTTTGCTTGTGTGAGAAAATTTGATTGCTTGGCTTTGCTAGATAAAAATGTCTTAGAGTAGCCATACTGATGTCTTACTGTTTTTTCTTCCAGGTCTTTCATTTGATGGTCTCTACAGGGTGTGTGGTAATGTCTCCACAGTGCAGAAACTCAGAATAATGGTCGACCAAGGTTTGTCTGCATTAAGTTTATACATCCACAGGGCTCAAATTTAATTTTTGGATCACTAACCCTTCGGGTTAGTAGACATCTTGTTTACTAACCAAATTATAAAATTTGGTATCCAAGCTCACAAGTTACGATATCTCAAATATTGAACATTTTGATAATAACGACTAGGACAAATTAAAGAGTAGCTGAAATTGCATGGTGACCTCAAAAATGTTGAAATTATGCACCTATTTTATTTCCCTCTTGTTTACCATGATTAGTCAAGAACAGTACATCAACAGCACATTCTCCAAAAAGAGTTAAAGTTGACTTAACAACTTTAGTATTCTAAGTATTCCTCTGAGAGTCGGGTCTATGTGCTCTTCATCCTGAAGTCTACCAATGTTCAAATATGTTAGAAAATTTTACTAACCATGTCGGGTTAGTTGGACAAATTTTTAGTAACCAAACGTTGAAAATTACTAACCATTGGTTAATGGGTTACCGTTAATTTCGAGCCCTGCATCCAGGGGCATAGAAAATGGGGGTTCTAGGATCTCCCTGACCCCACCTCCCTTTGTATACATAAATGTTAGGATTTCTTGAGGGACTCAAGATAACTTAATGAAAGTTCTGAAAATGGAGATATCAGAATTCAGGAATCACCTAAACTGTGTTGTTTATAGGAGTGTCTTTTTGAGTGACAGATCTCTCTCAACTTGAGACGGGAAAAGATTGAAAACCCAAATAATCAAAATGTGCTGTTTGCCTTATAGTAGAGCAAGCTTTCTTACTCATTGCATTGAAAATATTGCAAAGTGGAGGAATGGCACCCTATTTTAGGTTTTACATAAAGCTTTTTCAGGAAGGAAAAAATTCATTTGTTGGTCTATGAGAATTTCTTTTCAGAAATCAAATATTATTAAGGGTGTAATGAAAAGCTGTCATATACCATAGAGGTCTTTGTGCAGGTCTCATATACTTCTGGCCCTCAGTGTGAAGGTGATCAATCTTTTAAACCTAACTTTGGAATAGGAGGGTCACTGAAAGCGTCCTTCCGAACTATGTGGAATTAATTTTCTTTACTTACTTTCTCTTCTTTTCTCCTCTAATATCATCATTGATTTTGTTCAATTTTAACTTTTGCCACAGAGGAGAAAGTGGTACTTGGCGAGCCTCCTTTTGATGATGTCCATGCCCTCACTGGATCTCTAAAACTTTACTTTAGGGAACTTCCAGAGCCTCTCATTCCTTATGACTTCTTCAGTGGATTTGTTGAGGCAATAAGTGAGTTGTGAACCTTTAACATCTTCTTCTATATGTTTTTCAAATGTAGATCCAAAATGGTGCTCTTACAATTCAAATATGCAATTTTTTTCTTTTAAATAGACCCTTTTCTCCCTTCTTTTTTGCTTGTTTTTAGTTCTTTCTCCTCAACCCCTACTAGTGCATGTAATAATCAAATCAAAAACTTTAATTACACATGTTTTTGTGTAACCTAAGTGTAACCCTTGCTGGAAAACTTGCTTAACCTTATGATATGTTCAAATAGTCTAAAATTTATTTTGTGAACTTTCAACAATGGCATACAACTAATCTTTTTAATTTAATCTTTCAACAGAACAAAACACGCGAAAAGGCAAGCTTACTGCAATGAGATCTTTGGCTGTTCAGATGCCAAAGGTCAATGGGGAAACCCTTAAGTTATTGCTGCGACATTTGCGAAAGTAAGTTATTCAGTATCATTGGCTTAGATGGAAATGTTCATAGAAATGATTTAGTTGAAATGGCTGGGTAAATCCTTCAAGTAAATTTTGGGTTTACTCAAAAGGAAGAGCTTAGGATTTATGAGTCATTCAAGCAGTTACTGGGAGAGGGTCAAGAGTGACACTCTTCAGATGTATAACTCCATACCAATCAAAACAAAGCCGTAATCCCAAAGGTAGTCTGTTGTTTTGCCTCTGCTTTCTTTTATCCAAGAATTGTATGCATAATGAAGTATGGGGTAAAATGGAAATCTCGCCTAAATCTTTATTAGATAGCAATTGATTTCTAGAGTTCACCCTTTGACCCCTGAAAATGACTAGCATCCAATTTCTCCTGACCCCCTCCGCCATGTTCCTCAACTCCTTGACCCCTAAGATTTACTAGCATCTAATTTCTCCTGACCCCCTCCCCCCATGTTCCTCAACTCCTTGACCCCTGAGAATGACTAGCATCCAATTTCTCCTGACCCCCTCCCCTCATGTTCCTCAACTCCTTGACCCCTAAGAGTGACTAGCATCTAATTTCTCCTGACCCCCTCTCCCCATGTTCCTCAACTCCTTGACCCCTGAGAATGACTAGCATCTAATTTCTCCTGACCCCCTCCCCTCATGTTCCTCAACTCCTTGACCCCTAAGAGTGACTAGCATCTAATTTCTCCTTACCCCTCCCCCATGTTCCTCAACTCCTTGACCCCTAAGAGTGACTAGCATCCAGTTTCTCCTGACCCCCTCCCCCCATGTTCCTCAACTCCTTGACCCCTAAGAGTGACTAGCATCTAATTTCTCTTGACCCCCTCCCCCCATGTTCCTCGACTTCTTGACCCCTAAGAGTGACTAGCATCTAATTTCTCCTGACCCCCTCCCCCAATGTTCCTCAACTCCTTGATCCCTAAGAGTGACTAGCATCTAATTTCTCTTGACCCCCTCCCCCCATGTTCCTCAACTCCTTGACCCCTGAGAATGACTAGCATCCAATTTCTCCTTAAAATTTCACCCCTGAATCAAAATTAAGGTCATGAGAATAAAAGAAATTATCACTAACTAAAGAAGCTCTTGATTGTTCAACACATTCTCTTTGTCAGCACCTTAGGAAATTTATAGAGAATAGTATGGAGAATATGCATACTGATGTTAAGGCATATAGGGTTAAAAGTGATTCTTTTGCTCTGCTGATACCGGTATTATGGCTCAAAATGTCATGTAGAACGTTATGTTTGCAAAGCTATTTTCGGTGTATTAAACTTTGATTACCTTGAAAAAAAAAAAACACACACACACACACATTGACAAGTAGCATTCATCAAACTAAATGTTTGCACTTGATCTTTGATTTCAGGTTAATGGATCAGAGTGAAGCTAACCGTATGAATGCACAGAATCTGGCCATTGTTTGGGGCCCAAATCTCATGTGGCCTCGCTATGATTCTGGAGACATAGCAGTTAACATGGTCCATCAAAACCAAATAATAGAATTTCTACTTTTGGAATTTGACTCTGTGTTTAAATAGGTGTAAACTTAATGTCAGCAAACAAGTATTTTTCAACAGATTATTGTAGCAGTAGTAGTAGTAGTACATACAGCTTGTAACACCAGCTTGTCGCAATAACTGTTCAGGGTTATGACTTTTTACTCTGTGCTAGTTGCCTTTTTGCAGGTTAAGAAATGTACTTATATTGCAAGAGTGCTTTTATTTCCCATGTTGTGGAAGTGGTTTGGGCACAGTTCTTGGTGTGTTCTGTTGTAAATACTATAACCAAAAGAATGGTTGTAGTCACAATCTTTTGTGTAAATTGAATTGAATTTGAATGCAATGAGTAAATATGTATGATCAGTTAGAAAACACTGTTCAAAAGGCTAAGTGAATCACAAGATTGAAATCTTCTATGATTTTTATATGAAGAGAATGGAAGAGTGATGGTAAAAGTTTAGTGTAAGTAGGTACCAATCATAAGCCATAGCATGTTCCACCTGCTATAGGTGCAGGTATGGAGATAGTTAAATGTAAGGATTGTTGGTTGTCCCCTTGGGTGCTGAGAATCAAAGACTGCAACAAACTGCAACGGTTTGTGGCATTGCAAGCAATCAAATTTTCTCACACGAGCAAACATGAGTTATGGATGTTGCATCTTTATGGTGAGGACTGTGAAGGCTCTTTCTCCAGTTGTCTGAAAGATGTTGTCAGCTTAGACATTGACTCTGTGTTTTGATGGTCTGGGAGAAAAACAACATTTCTGATTGAGAGTAACAGCCGTGAAAGAGTCTATGCTGACTGTTATTTTTTTACGACAATTTGTTGACTGAAAAGCTGTGTGAAGAGGAACAAAACAGTCTTACTTTTTTCTTTGATATAGACATAGTCACCATCCCAATTAGATTTATTACTTTTAAATTAGTCTTATTCTATGGTACACGAGTTTTCATTGTTAGCATCTCTTAATATGAGAGTTGACAAAGTGGTCTAATATAATATATTGACAGAAATGCAGGAAAAGTTCATTTAGTTGCCACCTGGGTGTAGAAGTAATTTCTGTGGGTTGTAATAAAAGTTTTATGAGTAATTGAGGTTGATTAATTGATGAAATTATTGCCATACAAGTCAGCCATCATTTAATGAATTTCTTAGATGATAAAAATTCTTAAGTGTTTCAATTTTGGGGGATTTCATATCTACGTATGCAATACATGATTTAGCAAGAAGCACATGCTTGCCTTAAAATAGGAAATGTTTTGTACTAGTCATCCAAAATGCTCAAATGTAACTGTCTGTTGGGTGCTATATATATGCATACAATGAGATAATTTATTCTTAAGAAATCTTTCTGCATTTTGTCTTGTAAAATATACAACAACGAAATCCCTGTTAATAAAGGGGATAAAGGCTTGGTCGCCAAGCTACCCGTTGTAAAACGTTGGTGTGATTTCTTTTCCTAATATTTGTGTCAAAGTCTACCATGTGAACGTATCCCTTGTGCGTTAACAGCATTTAGTCCTTAGATAAAGTTTATCTGACACATGAAACTTTCGTTTTAGAACTTTGAATTGGTTTTAGAAAAAAAGTGTTGCGAGCATGGCGGAGGAGTATTGTGGTGCACTTCTATAACTTAATAGTATTATGGGGCGCGATGTGTAAAGTCGTTGTGGGCCTATTTTTGGATCTCGGTTAGTTTTGACGCCTAAGCACCAATCACGACATTCACATCTGTTCAGACTGTAATTGCAGAGAGATACTTTTGCATCTACCAGGTCAACCCGAGTAGTTTAAACTTTCAGTTTATCACTAGTAGAACTTTCGTTAAATTAAATTCAGGATGAAATATTACTATTTGTTATGATGTTTCTTTAGGGGAATATTTCATTTTGTCAGTTAGCCCTGTGGTTAATGAACGAAAGAGGAAAACTCGAGGTGGAAAGGCAAACATAAATTTGCGAGCTCACCTTCTGGCACTCGCCTATTTGGGGTGATGAACGAAGACTGTGTTTGCTGATTCTACAGTGTCATCAGTCTTGCGTCACATGAGATGTGCATGCGCAACACCGATCAGTGCAGGCGCCTTTGCCAAAGTCAGTGCTTTACGTAGAGGTGAGTGAACAAAAATATAATTTTTCTCACTCAATCAGAGCCATCCCTGTTTCTCTTATACCCTACAGATTCTTAAGGCATACGACCTATTTAAATTTTTGCAGGTTTACGCTTTTCCTTGTTGCCTTTTTTCACAGGACAATGATTGAAACTACCAACTACAGCGACGCCCACGAGGTCGCTGCTGAAACTTCCCGTGGAAATTCTCACGGTGAGGACGATATTACAAACAAAGACTTGGCTAAAACGCTCCAGTCCATGAACGAAAATATGAGCCAAACTGCAGAAATCTTACTTGAAATGAAACAAAGCAACCCCACCGGGGTATCTGGTAAAGCAACATCGTCGTCGAAGCGACGAAAACCAGATCAGATGAGTGACTCTGACACTGATAATGAAGGGCCGGCATCAAAACGGAAAAACCACTCTGATGATGATTTAAGCCTCCACGCTGAGGATGACTTGGACGTCGCTAAGGACGTCCACACGCTCACCGAGCAATCGAAAGCCACCGGCCAAAAATAGCGGGAAGCGTCCGCTAGTGAAACTCTGTTGCAAGAACTCGCTCACCAGCTCGACGATGACGAAGCCACCGGCGACAAAATCAAAACAGAGCTGGCACAAATAGCACAAAAGCGTTGGGGAAAAACCTTAGCTGCTGCAAAAATTAAATTCTTTGCAGAAAAGTACAAATGCCTTGAAAACTGCACAGCAATAAAGGGAACTAAGGTAAACAGTGAAATCTGGACACAGCTTAATTCTAAAAAACGATCTGCTGATTTAAATCTGTCAAATATGCAACAGACTATGCGCAAACTTACAAACAACTATCCTGCTACTCAGGAACCCCACCGGGGAATCTAATTCAAAGATTTTTGAGCCTCAAGTTGAGTCATTAGCCATGTTAAGTCATGTACACACGCAGCTCTCGCAGCTCAGGATAGAACAAATTAAACCGGCCTTAAAATCGGAATATAACACCATCTGCTCTGCAGACATACCAATCGACAGTGAATATCTCTTTAGAGACGATCTAGCTAAACAGCTCAGAGATGCCAAGGAAGCTAGTAAAGTTAGCAAGGCTCTCTATACCACTCAGAAAGGGCATAAAAGCCAAAGCCATACAACTGGGTCACAGAACTACAACGCCTTTAAAGCGAAGAGAGATTTTTTGTTTTTGTGGAAAGACCACGACAAACCTTACAAAAGGAAAAAACAGCAGTCAGTGGAGAGAAAATAAGAGAAACCCTTTTGCAACTTAAAACAAATGTAAGTCTATTCTACGAATTTTTACCCACTCTTGTGGAACACTTTACTGAGATGTGCCAATCATTCTAGGCTGGGCAAATAGGTACCTGCCTTTCAGCTTGGAATGAAATCAGTAATGATAGAATGTTGCTATCTCATGTAAATGGTACACAGATTGATCTATTTGAGAAACCACAACAGAATACCCTGCCTTATACGCTAGTTACTGATGCTGAGAATGAAATTATTGAAAGAGAAATCTCTAAACTGCTTCAGAAAGGCATCATAGTAAAAGTGTCGCATAAGAAGGGGCAAATATTGTCTAGCATCTTCCTACGGCCCAAAAAAGACGGCAAGCATAGGTTAATATTGAACCTTAAAAGGTTTAACGAATCAGTTACCCATCATCATTTTAAGATGGACTCCTTGATTACTATTACAAAACTAATAACTAGACATTGTTACATGGCATCACTTGATCTCAAGGATGCCCACTACTCTGTCCCTGTTTGCGTAGAGCACAGGAAGTTTTTAAGATTTTTGTGGGAAAATCAAATTTATGAAGTTCCATGTGCACCACGAATTTTCACCAAGTTGCTGAAGCCCCCACTCTCACGTCTACACAAATTAGGGCACATATCAGTAGCATACCTTGACGATATCTATCTCTAAGGCCAAAGTCTTCAAGGGTGTGTTGCAAATGTTATAGGTACAATCGTACTACTGAGTAATTTGGCGTTTGTTTTACACCCTGAAAAATCGTGCCCAAAACCAACACAAACCTTAACAATTTTGGGGTTCCCTATTGACTCTGTCACCGTGACCATACGGTTAACATTTACTGCATGACTGTGATATGCTTTTGAACTCTGAGCACCCTACTATTAGGGATGTAGCTAGAGTTATTGGGAAAATTATATCTAGCTTACCGGGTGTCATGCATGGTGCCTTATATTATCGTTGCCTCGAAAAGGATAAAACCCTATATTTGACCAAATCAAAAGGTAATTTTGAACACACCATGCAGTTATCAGAAAACGCGATATCGGAACTCCAGTGGTGGACTAGGTTGATAAATGCGGCGTACAATGTGATAGCACATGACAAACCATCTCACATTATCACTACTGATGCTTCCAAAAACGATGGGGGGCAGAATATAATGGTGTACCCTCTGGAGGACTATGGACAAATCAAGAGAGTGATCAATCTATTAACTATCTTGAGCTGTTAGCCATATTTCTGGGGTTGCAGTGTTTTGTCAAACACACAAGAAAGACACATCCGTATACTCAGTGACAACACCACTGCTGTTAATGTACTCAACAATATGGGCACCAGTCATTCGGAGCAACTCAATGCTTTAACTAAGGAAATATGGGAATGGTGCATTTTACTAAATTTATGGCTAAGCGCTGCACATATCCCTGGGAAGCAAAATTTGATCGCAGACTTTGACTCAAGAAGGAACCAAAAAGAGTCTGAATGGAAACTCGACGTGGGGTCCCTAAATAGAGCTTTACGCCAACTGGGGTTTTACCCGGATGCAGACCTTTTTGCTTCACGCATCAACTACCAGTTTGATAAATATGTTTCGTTCAGGCCTGACCCTAAAGCTTTTGCCATAGACGCTTTCAAATTGGACTGGTCAGAATTAAACTTCTATGCTTTTCCAACGTTTAGCGTCATCCCCGCCATGTTGAGCAAAATACATCACGAGAAAGCATCGGGGATCTGCGTGCTCCCGGACTGGCCAACCCAGCCGTGGTACGCCAATGCTCTTCAGCTGATGCAACAGACACCAGTGTACCTTAAAGCAAGCAGAACCCTACTAACCCTGCCAAGCAGTCCGTCAGAAATTCACCCGATCTGGCACAAACTAAATCTCATGATCTGCCACTTATCAGGCACAAATTAGACCAACATCAATTGTCACCCTCGGCAATGGAGGTGTTAATGGCTTCGTGGCGAGAGGGCACAACAAAGCAATACCAAACATCTGAATAAAGGCTGATAGTTTCTAAAGAAACTGTTTGGGGCTGCGTCGGTGGGGGTAACGAAATAATTTGAATATATCAACAAAGTTGAAATGATACAATGAATATATGAAGTTGATATATTTTGAACTGCGGTATTAGATACGTATGATGCACGGTCCTCGCAGTAGATAGCGCTATTTATGCAAAAGCGAAAATCAGACCTGAAAAAAAAAAAATAGAATAAAAAAAAAAAAATCAGGCCTGTACGGGACTCGAACCACGGACCTCTGCGATACTAGTGCAGCGCTCTTCCAATTGAGCTAACAAGCCAACTGGGAGCAAGTTGGTAAGTTGATTCGTAATAAACCCGTGAAAGTGATAAATAAGATACAATGAATATATGAAGTTCATATATTTTGAATTGCGGTATTAGATACGTATGATGCACGATCCTCGCAGTAGATAGCGCTATTTATGCAATAGCGAAAATCAGACCTGAAAAAAATTTTTTTCAGGTCTGATTTTCGCTATTGCATAAATAGCGCTATCTACTGCGAGGATCGTGCATCATACGTAAAGTTGAAATGGTAAATTGGCCACCGTTACGATTATAAAAGCTGGCGTTTCGAGCCGACGAAGGGCTAACGTTCGAAACGTCAGCTTTTATAATCGTCACGGTGGCCAATTTACAATATCAATCAAACTTAAAGCGTTGGCAGAGCTTCTGTGAACACGGAAACATTGACATTTGTTGCCCAGGAGTTGCCATGGGAATCGAGTTTTTAGTTTCACTATACAGGTCGGGGTTGGGCTACAGCGCACTTAATACAGGTAGATCTGCACTGTCAGCTACAATCTCATCTGAGGGTATACCATTCGGTGAGCACCCTCGTTATCCGTTGCTCGAAAGGCATTTTTTGAGTTAAAACCGGCATTACCTAGGTACACGGAAATTTGGGATGTTAATAATGTACTAAACTACCTTAAAAGATTTAGTCCTATTAAGGGTTCCTTAACCCTGAAGGACCTAACGTTCAATTTAAGCATGTTATTATGTCTAACAACTGGACATAGAGGACAAACCTTACTTTACATGGACACACGTTCTATTCAGGAACTAGACGATGGCTTCCGAATTATCATCAACGAAAAGCTTAAACTAAGCCAGGTATACATTTGGCTCCCATTAAGGTAATAGCATACCCGGATGACAAGAGAATCTGCGTCGTGGATTATTTGAAGGAATACTTAACCAGGACGAAACCGTTTAGAAAAGAAGTCACTTAGCTATTAATCAGTTATGCTGAACCATTTAAACCAGTTACCAAGGATACCATCCCAAGATGGGTCAGAAATGTGCTGGAACAGTCGGGTATAGATGTTAAAAAATACTCCCCGCACAGTAGCAGAGCCGCTTCAACTTCGCACTGTAAAGCCAAAGGACTAACCTTAACAGAGATCATGAAAACTGCAGGATGGTCAAACGTTCGTACTTTTGCACGATATTATGATAAGCCCCTAGAAACAGATGATCTCAACTTTGGAACAGTTTTGTTGAACTCTACAACCAGTAACTAGAGATTGTTGTACAATATGAGACGTTTTATTCCTGTAAAGCTTTGTGGACCCAATAAATTGGACTATTATTTATGAGTTCGCTCTACAGGTCTTTGAACTCTCATGTGATTCCGTAGTGACGCAAGACTGATGACATGGTAGAATTGTTGATTAAACCAGACTTACCTGTAAGTCGAAGTTTGATTGGGATTCTACCATGTCATTAGTCCACAGGCAGCCCAAGCTCACTACTAGAAAAGCGGACGTCACTCTTACAGTGTTGCGCAACGTTCTATAGGCAAACCGATAACATCCCACACAAACCTTTATAAATATAAAACGTTGCGCAACACTTTAAGAGTCGCGTCCGCTTTTCTGGTAGTGAGCTTGGGCTGCCTGTGGCTGGAGCCGTGACATTACCTGGAATGCGTTTTCTCACTCACTCGTTCCCAGTCTTCACACAGAGTGGTGAGCAGGATGTATCAAATGTTCACTTCAATCTCCGCTCTTTAAAAAGTCATCAGACTTCTGGATTGACCGCAGGCGGCCCAAGCTCTCTTTGAGAACCACACAAGGAACTCAATTTGCATATCGATTTATAAGGATTTGTATGGGATTTTCTACAAGATATCCATAGAGATAGTTTAAAGTGAAAACATTAAATAAAAATGGCTTAACTTACTTTTTTTCTCTTAAGAGAAAACCAGGATTAAAAAAACCGCTTAAATCAAGTGAAATCGGTAAAATAACGACACCAGGAGCAAACAACACATGTATAGAGTAATGTCGCCACCAGAGCTAAACAAATGTCTTCCGAAATTTTATCTGTCAGCGACAAAACGAGACGGCAGGTTTTACAACAAAAAATCACTTACCGCCATCTGAGCCGCGTTGGATCGTTACGCGCGGAAAAATGTTGGAATCGTTGCTGGAATGTATGAATTAAAATCAATTTTTGGTGGTGTATATTATCTACTGTTTTAGTATATACTAAAACAACTATCCACCTCAGTGTCAGTGGTTAGCGGTGAATATTTACCTCGCCGCTTCGCGGCTCGGTAAATATCCACCACTAACCACCTCCACTTCTGTGAATAGTTGTTAAATATCTGGGAACAGAGGTTGACGAGGCATTGGGATGGCAATCCCATGTAGATGCCATCTGTAAAAAGGTATCTGCAGGTATAGGGGCCTTAAAACGTATTCGTTCCCTGGTGCCTCGCCAAACCCTACTGAAAATGTATGATGCTTTAGTCGCTCCTTATTTTGATTATTGCTCCGAGGTCTGGGGATGTATAGGAAAAGGCCTGTGTGACAGACTCCACAGATTGCAAAATAGGGTTGGGAGAATTATAACATTTAGTGATTACAATACAAAATCTGCGGATATCCTCCAAGAGTTGAGATGGGATACGCTTGAGCAAAGACGCTCTAAACAGCTCGCAATTAGGGTTTTTAAATCTCTAACTTTTACCCTGAGAGTTTAAAGAACATGTTCAAAGCAACCTCCGTGGTTCATTCTTACAATGTGCGAGGTGTCACGAACAATATTTTTGTACCAAAGCCCCGTACTGAATATGCTAAGCGGGCTTTTAGCTTTTGGGGAGCAGTCATGTGGAATGACCAAGAAAATGTGTTTTAAGACGAAATAAATCTCAACTCTTTGAAGTCTGCTCTGTCTTGAACCATGGATTACGTTGAGGGAGTTGAGATTGAATTTACTTTAGTTATTTAATGTACCTTTAAGGTTGATTGATTCCTATGTAATTAATTAGAGGATAGATTTTCTTAATATATAGAAATATTTTAGCATTAATATAGTTTCTTTGAAAATTTTTGTTATGTACACGGCCCACTGGAAGAGCATGTTTTAATTTTTATTGAGGTGATACCGTTAATAAAGCTTGATTGATTGATTGATTGAATGACGTATTTGAGTCACAAAGTCCAATATACAATAAAACTTTACTTTCCATTACGTTACAGGAAATGGAAACCTAGTTTTTGAGATATTTACATGCTTCAATAGTGCTACTTGAAAGTGTTAGTACACGCTGCTGAAGGTAATCTAACTTTTAATTTTTTCATTCTTAACTGGCTTGAATCCCTATAACAGTTCAAGGTTTTCCTCACCAAAAAATAGCCTCTTTTTCGAAATCAAAGTCCACAGACCTTACAGAAAACTTGGAAATATTAGTAAGATTTTCTGGTCTAAGGGATCAAATTATAAAAGAAAATATCTTGTGCTCTTGGGTCCAAGGAGATGAAATCATTTTCGAAAAAGAAAATAGTTATTAACGTTAACATTAGCCTATTCTTTCAAGCAGTGTGTCCGAGTAACCAGGGGAGTAGAACCTGAAGTGAAAAACCAAAAACAGTTCTAAGCGATAACACGTCACAACATACATGTCATTTATCGAACATCTTTTAAACAAAAAACGAGCGTGATTGGGCAACCAACAAACTAGCTGTGTTTGTTCCGATGTCATTTTTCAAGGTGTCAAGAATATCACGACACGATTTAGCCACAAAAAATAGGGCAACAGGGCAAATTTCAATTGAGCGTCAAAAGTAATCCGGGAATGCTTTGGTTTTCTTCACTTTGCTCTGTGATTGGTCCAGAAGACTCGCTCCACTTTCTCAATCAACCAGACGCAAAACTAAAACCAATCACGACTTGGTCGCCGGCGCTTTCCCGCGTTTTCCCGCGCTTTAGGCAGTTTGGTTGTTTTTACTTCGAGTTCTCATTGGCTCTTTCAAGGTATTTTCTTTTTTTCAGATTGGTCGTTGTGATTACATTGATTTTGGTTTTACGAGACTCAATCGAATAGCGCTCAAATGAAAGGTAAATAATTTAATCAACTTAAAAGCGAACCGCACTAAACAACATTGGTGTTTTCATGATCACTTACTTGACGATTTCTTCAGGGTAACAGTTGTTGATGGTGTTTATGTGTTCACTGAGTGCTGTGTTCCCTTCTGCATTAATCTCTTGGATTTTTTTCAAACTTCCACTCGTCACAAACAGTCGACGGGCCTTCACATCGTGCGGGAGAACTTTAGCAAACTGACTTACAATGTGTTTCAAGATGTTTGGCGGTGCGTCTTTCAGCAGAGGTTCTAACGCTGGCAAAGACACGCACTTCTGTAGGATGTTGGTCAGAGCTTTCTTGGACTAGAAGAAACGCAACAATTATATCAATTGTAAATCAACAAAGTATCCTGGCGCGGTTTTGCGTGCGCTTTAAAGCGTTAATCAGCGGACGAGCGAAGAAGAGCAGCGACCGGACGTTTTCGCAAACTTGCCGCCTACTAACGTGCGCGCCCAAAAACTCAGCTACGCAGGTTTGCTGCAGCTCACAATGACTGCAGGTGTACGTGACTGCAGCTCGTACTGGAAACGCCGTAACGATGATAGCATCTTCTGGTTTCTTCCCTCCTTACATAGTTTTCCAATGTTAATTTAGAAATGGGCGTGGCAAAGCACAGTCGAAAGAGAGCTTAAGGAGCGGGGACTGAGAACCTGAGGTAAGGCAGACGTACCAGCGGGGGTAAAGCAGCTTAGAGAGTAAGAGGGAGCAGCCTGGAGAGTAAGAGGGAGCAGCCTGGAGAGTAAGAGGGAGCAGCCTAGAGAGTAAGAGGGAGCAGCCTGGAGAGTAAGAGAGAGCAGCCTGGAGAGTAAGAGGGAGCAGCCTGGAGAGTAAGAGGGAGCAGCCTGGAGAGTAAGAGGGAGCAGCCTAGAGAGTAAGAGGGAGCAGCCTGGAGAGTAAGAGGGAGCAGCCTGGAGAGTAAGAGGGAGCAGCCTGGAGAGTAAGAGGGAGCAGCCTGGAGAGTAAGAGGGAGCAGCCTGGAGAGTAAGAGGGAGCAGCCCTATTCACCACAAGGAGAGAAAGGAACGATAACAATGATGAAGTTGGTATAAGTGCAATGACTGCCGTAATGGATTTCTAAAACCTGTTTTTCAGAGAGAGTGGTAGCCCAATGTCAAAGTTACAGGGAAGCTTTCAAACTTAACAAGCATATTTTTAATTTCCTGTAGAGATGATTAGCCAATAACCGTAAAGCGCAAATTTCAACTCACCTTAAATCAATAAACATTGATTCATTTTCAAGGAAATTCGCGCTAACATCATGACTTTACTAAGCATTTCTAAATAATTTGGATATATCAACAAAGTTGAAATGGTAAATTGGCCACAGTAATGATTACAAAAGCTGACGTTTCGAGCGTTAGCCCTTCTTCGGAGCGAATGTTCGCTCCGACGAAGGGCTAACGCTCGAAACGTCAGCTTTTGTAATCATTACGGTGGCCAATTTACCATTTCGACTTTGTTGATATATCCAAATTATTTCGTTACTCCCACCGACGCAGCCCCAAACAGTTTCTTTCGAAACTATCAGTTTTTATTCATAAGCATTTCTAAACCCTACTTTACCAGGAGTAACCAGCGTAAATATTATCCTTGGCTTCTCATTTCGACACAATGTGTTGCAAGCAAGTTACGAGAATTGTCAACTAGAAAATAGTGCTTTGACAGTAACGAAGAATTCTCGAAAATGGCCAACAAAGGTTTTTGTACGATGACCGGGTTGGTAAAGAACAGCATGGTATGCCAAGTAAGGTATCCCTGTACAAAACAAGACGGAACAAGAAGGTGCGATAAAGATTTTTTCCCACCAGCACCTGAACAAAACGGATGCTACTTTCATAATGCTAAGTACTATGCTAGGCATAAGACTGCAAAGCCGTACCTTAGCTTGTAGGTCCTCTGAGCTAGAAGAGTCTTGGTAACAATCCAACAAGGACTTCAACACATTAGTGCCTGCCACTTCCTCTGCGTGGACTGGTGTATGTCTTCCAATCTGACCCAGGGCCCAAGCTGTAGCAGCCTATTGGAAACAAAATTAAGGGTGTTTGGTTCGCGATCTCAAGAAACTTTGTTCATTTGGTGAAAAGAGCCAAGTTACTGGGGGAAATAAAGTGTGTGAGATGTACGTAGTTGATTAAACATGAGAAAGTTGTATTCCGGATTTAGGAGTCCCGGCTGAGTGTTGTGGCCAAGTGTGACAAATTCTTAAGCAAGACACATGGCTTGCCTTTTTCCAACTGGGAGAATCAACTGTCAAGAAAACTTGACAGAGAAATATTTTGATGTAAGGCCATTTTGTTACAAAACATCACATTTTAGGCTTCAAACTAAGGTTTAACTTCACACATTCTTTCACAAAGTAGTAAATTCTAAATGGTAAAAAGAATTTATGATACTGTAGATATTTTACAGTCAGAAGAGAGAGGTAAAGGAAGAAGAGTTGCAAAATCTAATGAAACCAAAAATACTGTCTTTCAACAGTTCAAAAACTGACCACCAAGACTTGTTAAAACACCATATACCTGTATGTGATCTTCTTCATTCCCTCTTAGCTGGGTGGAACGCTACATTTGTGAGAGGAACAGACTTCACATTATTTAATATTAATTTATTCCATTTTCCTAGCATTAACTTAATTCCATAAGGAAACAATTATATAACTACCTATACTAAGAACTAAAAGACCAAAAAAACAAAGACAAAGACAAAGAAAACAAACAAACAAAAAAAACAGACAAACAAACAACAAACAAACAAACAACAAACAAACAAAAAATTTGCAGTGGGGAAGGACTAGAAGGGAACATACGAACCATTCGAGCTAGTCCACCTAGGATGAAATACAGTGTCAATGACAATACAGTCTATCAGGTGATTTATCCCTTGGCCTCTAAGAGTGACCTGTTATCTCAATTCTCCCTTCAGTATCTTTGTAATTCACAGACAAATTTGTCATACTGCAAATAATGCTAATATCATTTATATCTTTGCTTATATTCAAATATTTTTTTAAATTTATATTATGTTGTGTCCCCTACAATTAGCACAGGTTTTTAATCTAAGCTAGGTTTCTTTGGATGCTTTAATAAAGTTTCATCATAATCATCATCATCATCACCTCTGAATCAGACATTAGGTTCATGAGAATAAAGGAAAATGATCATTGGTTCAGTTTTTTTTTTTAAAGGTGATATGTTATAGGGCCAACCTGACTGTTTCTTCCTTTTCAAGTTGTATTTGTTTTGTTTTCAAGGCAATTTGAATAAATCATTCTGTCATACTATGTATTTGTTTTAAAAAAAAAATCCTTAGGAAATGCATAGAGAGCAGTTTAATGGAGAATACCAATATTGATGTCAGGTCGTAAAGGATTAATTTGATTCTGGGTCTCTAAATACAACACTTTCACTGAGGTGTGTACTATGTGCATATTCCCAGCTTCATGATTCCAAAAATGACCAAACTGACTGGGTACAGATGGTCATGGCTGAGTTCCAACCTATGGGGCCCAGGGGGTACAAAACAGCTAAACAAAATAGGTACGAAAGGTCCCAGCTGGGTACCATGACGATCAAAACGTAAAACTCATGAAACACTTTATGCGCAAGCACATGAGCAGATGTCGATTGTTGAGTACGATAAGTTAGTAAAATGTCATGCGAACAATTAAGAAACAAGGAAAGTTTATGTGAGGGCCATGAGTTTATCAGTTCAATTATTGTCTTATGCTACCTTCGTTAGATCAAACATACTTTAGTAGCATGGGTAAAAAAGGTAATCCCACACTTCCTCTCGAACACAAATATTTGGAACCAAGAATTTGAAAGTTTACTTGGATTTTTTTATGAATTAGAGACACAAGTCTCTCAGTCTCTTCCCATTGTAGAGAAAAAATTAGGAATTCATACGTATCGATCAGTATGACATTTATAATATATCAGTATCAAATAGCTCAAAATACCTGCTGCAGGGTGTGGTCATGCTCACTTCGTGATATAATGCCAGCTAACACAATTGCTCCCTGTAATAAGAACCATTCCAAAATCATTTTAACTTACATCCACAAGCTGTAGGTGTGGGCAGAGATGATAAAATTATCAAGCAGAAAGGGAAATGTCTAATTAATAGCATTCTTCAGCCCACAGGAATAAATCCACCTGAAGGGAACTTGTGAGGTTTTGAAGAGTAATTTACTGGGGAAGCCATGGATTGCTTATTACTATAAATATCATCTGTTATGAGGGCTTCAACTTCTCTCTATTGGATGAAAAAACAACAGTCTTAAATCAGAACAATTGATTTCAAAACACCTTCAAGTAAATGTATGTACCTTTGCACGAATGACAGACATGGCAAGTGTTTCTGAGTGAGCAGCAACATATCCAAGCATCATAATGCCAGGTAATCGCACATTTCCTCTTGATTCTTTAATGAAATCAACCACAGCTGCTACTCCTCCCGCATTTGATATCAAAAGAGCAAGCTGAGAAAGAGAACAACGTTTCAAGTATAATTATATAATTTCTGGAAAGTGTCTCAACAAGATTTAACAGCTGGTTTCAAAACATATCAAGTAAAAAAAATTAAGTAACTTAATCTATGACTAGTTATACCTCTGGTGTGTGTTTAGCAATTTCTCTGATTAAAGTTGCCACATTTTTTTTCACATACTCGTCTTCATCTACAAGCAAACAAAATCAAATAATTAAGAACACTCTTTATAATTTTAAAATTTATACACTTAGGGAAGGTACGTTTTTTATTAAGGGGGGGTGGGCTGGAGCTTCGGAGGGGAGGGTCATTAGTAAATATTTTACAAATTGGGGAGGGTCAAACCTGTTTGGTATGCAGCCAGGGGAGGGTCACAGTTTTTTTTTTTGTTTTTTTTTCGGCAAGGAAAAAACTACTCCATGTCGGTTAGTTGACTTTTAATTATTTGTTACCAAACACGCGAAGTGTATAGAAACCTAAAACCTATATATGCAAGCAAAGTTATCAGTCTAAATCAATCTACATCATTTTAAACAGATGTCGAGATATCATGTCAAAAAACTATCTTCTCCAAACTAACGTAAATTGTCTCTTTGGACCCATGCCCGCTTTCGTCCATATTTTGACGTCGGTAATGTTTCCGTGCGGGGTTCTGGTATAAAATTAGTGTCCGGTGACAATTCGTTACTTGAGCTACTCCATCTGATAGGCTTAGCCACAAGTTGCTTGGCAACTTTTAGAATTTTTCAGCAACTTTGGACTTATTGAGGTTCTCTGAAGCCACTTTCTTCACGTTTTGAGCCACATTGGTCAGTTTTCGATAGACATTTATTCTAAAATACAATAATTAGGCCGCCCCCATGGATTGATTTTTGTGATGCCTTATCACGAGGTCAGCGGTATCACGTTGCACGTTTTTCAAGATGGCGGACAATTACAGTGACTATTTGTTGATCAAGTGAAATGGAAAGAACCTCTGATATTATCATTGGACTTTGACAAATAAAGTTTTGATACGAAGCAATGTGCGAATTTTTAATCTTTAACACACAAAAAAGGTACGAAAAGCAGAAAAATTTTGGCAACTTTTCAGCAACTTTTTGGAAATTCAGGAACTTTTCGGCAACTTTTTGAAAAAAAAATAGCAACTATTTGGCAACTTTTAGACACTGTTATCCACAACTTTTTTGGGATTCATCAGCAACTTGTGGCTAGGCCTTCCATCTGACCTCATGAAATCCTCACATTCTGCAAAAGCACATTTCCCTCTTTCTATTCCTCCCACATCCTTTCCCATTTTCAAGTTTTCACTGTGCAACGCCGCGCAATTAACTGCTTTGTGCACAGACATGGTTATATGAGCAACACTTCCGGTCAGTTATTTTCACTTACGGTAATTTTTGTCTTGAATGAGGTGGGGGGAGGGTCAGATCCTTTTGTTTAGGTATTTATGAAGGGTCATGCATTAATCCAATCTGGAAAGTGGTAGGGCCACGACTTTTTTGGCAAAAAATTTCTAAACTAGCCCGGCCCACCCCCCCCCCCCCAAATAAAAAATGTACCTTCCCTTAAAAGTGTTATGATTTCAGGAGATTTGCACTGGATTATTCTAAGGAACTCTGCAGAACCAGAAAGTGAGGAGATACATGCGCCGTCAAGAGAAAATACATGTAAACTCTGCTGATAGAAATAGATAAAACACATGACAAAATCATGGAGGAATCCAGAATTCAAAAAGACTTTACCTCTAAGGCAGGCTAGAACAGCTGGAAATATCTCAGCTTCAACAACCATCTCAGCCAAGTCTACAGAATGTTTGGCAATTTGGCTCAATGCAGAGAAAATGTGACGCTGAAGAAAAGAGATATTTATAACAACCATTAACATCCCATATTTATATTGGAACATCAAAAATTATAACCCACCAATTAATTTTGGCGCGATTTCATTGGTTACTTTACGTCACGTGGTGCAAACTCACAGGACAGTTATCACACAATAACCCCCATCCGCGTCAATATTTGTCCTCCAATTTTTTCCGTGAAAAAGAAACATAGTCAACACAAGAGTTTCAACATTTCTGTTCTCCTATTTATATGGAAGGAAACCAAACTCTTTTTTTTTTTGGCTCGCATCAATCCTGTGCATTTGCCATCAGATCACCACTGGCTTTTTTACTGTATTTACATGTAGTTTAATTGCCATGTGAAAATTAAACGGAGGGTATAAAAATAAATAAACCCTGTTTTGGCTTGCTGGTTTATATGTCAGCTGATAATGTCCTTGGCTGAGAGATTGTCCTCAAAATTTCAAATTTGCCCTTGAAGCTTCACTTCTTGGCCAAATATTCATTTTTCGGACAATCTCTCAGCCACGGACATTATCAGCCACCCGAAGGGGTTTATTTACCAAATATCAACTGTTAATAAAAATGCAAGATATAAGGGGATGGAGTTAAAGGACTGGACAGGGGCTAAAATTCACAACAGACGCTAACAGCCAACTGTCATGGAAAAGTTTCAGTCTTAACCCTTAATTAATACCCTGACATCAGTATGCATATTCTCCATACTGTTCTCTATACATTTCATAATTAAGGAGCTAACAAGGAGAACTTGTTTAACAAGGGCTCTTTTAAGTTGGTGATCATTTTACTTATTCTCCTGAGCTTAATGTGTGATTCGGGGGTGATATTGTAAGGAGAAATTAGATGCTAGTGACTCTCATGGGTGTAAGGGATTAACCATCAGCATCAAGTTACAAACTAAAGCTAAAGTTACTGCTGCCTTCTTTGAAAATCTTTGACAACTTTGTAAATAGAGTTGTTGCAATTTTGAAACAAGTTCAAAAGATAGCATAGTCTTCTGAGCCATTACAAGACTTACCTTCAGTTTTGAATCATTATTAAGAATCATCTGAGCAAGGTGAGCAATAGCTCCTGCATCTACCACTGTTTGGGCCAACTATAGAAAAAGGATTATGTGTTAAAAGATCAACACCACAACTCCCATTCTTTAAGGGAAAGCCTCAACAATGAAGGTATATATAAAAAAAAATGCAAGGGCTTTTCAATTGAGTACCAATATTACTTCATTGAGAAAAAAAGAAATCTATGGACTTGCCAACAGCGCACTGCTCACCTCAGGTGAATGCTTACAAATATCACTCAGTGCTGATGCAGCAATTCTCTTGAGAGGCATTTCTGGTTCTTGAATGCAGAGGACCAGCAGTGGGACAGCTCCTGCATCAACTACTGCCTGGGAGAGCTCTAAAAAATATGTACGAGAGGTAAAGGTTTGTATTAATTCAAGGAAATTGTGATCAGAATTGAAGGGAAGATGGAAACTGATAGTATTTCAGTGCTGGTAATTTACCCGCATTGTGTCTTGCAATATAGCCAAGGGCCCAAGCTGCTGCCTCTTTGACCCCTGGGTCAAACTCCTCCAAGCAGATGACAAGAGCCTCCAGGGCACCACAGTCTACATCAGCCTGTAAAAAGCAGTCAGATCCTTTAGTGAGTTTGGACTCCAAGCTGGGGACTTTCTTTTTCTTTAATGTGCATTTTCTTAAAAATTATATCATAAAATTAATTTCATCTTAATGTACCCAACCTCAACATTATCCTGATGACTATGTGAAACATAACATAACAGTACTGTTTTTGTTCAATCAATGTAATTAAGCCTCACAAGTTAACCAATGGTCCATTTTACAATTGTGTGCTTGGTTGCCAAGCCTTTGAATGGGGTGAGGCTAGGGTTGACCTTGTTATGATACAAACCTTGCTGCCTTTCAAATGTAAATCACTTTGTTATCATGCTAAGTACAAACAGGTCTCTATCACAACAAGGTCACCTTTAACCTCACTCTGAATCATAGGCTTGGCAACTAAGTACACAACTGTAAAATGGCCTATTATGACAAATAGCATAAAATCTTAATACTGCATGATGTACATGTTATATATATACAAACACTTTGTGTGATAGCTTAAAATTTCTTTTAATTAGTTTGTTTCCCTACATACTTGTGCTAGCTGAGGGGAATGTTTTGCCACAGCCCGTAGTACAAATGCAGCAGCTTTCTTGTAAAATCGCTGTGGACAAAAACAAAAGACACTCACAGGTTAATAATTTTTTTTTTTGATAATAAAAAAACATGCAAACTGTTTCAGGTAAAAACATTGGCCTATGAGACAGTATGTGAAGGTGTCATTCATCGAGTGTATTTGGTCAAGATGGCTATGAATTTATCTAGTTCTTACTTGAGTTAGACTACAACACAGTAAAGACCTATAAAAGTGCTCTAAAAGAATGAAGTATTTTTTTTAAATTTAATTTATTGATTTATTACAGATTCCAACAATTGAGAGGCTCTTCTTCTGTAACAATACTAATCTAATCTAAGTATATATATATATATAATTTATGTAGTAACTAATTGAAAGTATAATAACAATAATAAAATTAATCAATGTAACTTATTGTGAGATATTAAAATATACAATACATTTTTGTGGATTCAAGACTGATATTTAGCAAACAAATGTTTCTTAGCACTATGGCAAAAGACATTATGTTCTAAAATGTTTCTTGTTGCTATCGGGAGTCTATTGAACAACATTGCTGCTGAGTGCTGGAAAGTTCCTGACTCTCTAGGAGTAAAAAGTACGGGCGCTGTTGATGATCTTAGATAATAAGCAGGTACTTCATGGAGCGTCAGTTTCAGATACTCAGGAAAGCTATTATTGCCGTACAATGATTTATGAGTGAGTTTGAGAATATTGAATTTAACTCTTTCTTTAACTGGTAACCAGTTTAACTTAATAATATCCTCGAGACCTGCAAATTTTCTTGTGACAAAGCCAGCACAGGCATTCTGTAGACGTTGGAGATGCTTTTCTTGATAAACAGGCAAGGGATCAGTCAGCTATCCTGACTGATCAAGGTTAGTCAATAAACAATTTGTATTGAAGCATCACATATAAACCTACAAAACTTGCCATGGTCTTCTTACTTTTGACTATCAAAAAAAACTGGAAGATGTTTGCTTCACATGCATGTAAACAAAAAAAATAAAAGACAAAAATGCCTTTGTGCTTCAGGTAGCCAGCTATTAGTGTACACCATTTCCTTTATTTGCATACTTCTAGAGCCATTGATAAAATAAATGTTAAATTATCATATGCCAGCACTTGTTAATATTACTGCAACAATTAATTACATTTTGCTCTCCCAAAGAATAAACCAACTGCGGTAGAATGTCTCCCTTCACAACAGCCTCAGCAAGGTCTTCATTGTAATTTGCCAGTCTACCGAGAGCTAATGCAGCAGTCTGTTGAATGTTGGGGGCAACATCCAGGAGAAGTGGTCTCAGTAGAGCCATTGCACCTTCACAAATAAACATTTTGTATTGTTAATAAAAATGTGAGAATATGCTGATTGCCTATTTTTTGACATGTTAACATAATTTGATAAATAAAATATAGTCAGCTATGTGGTTGGACGATATCATACAGAGGAAAAAATCATTGAGATTTAGGACAAATCATAAATTCAAATGTTACACAAAGAATTGAACATGATCTTTATTTATTCGAATATTGAGTCCCTTACTGACACAGTCTGACCGATGATGCGAAAATATAACTCGTTATCCATTTTAATGCATTGCACTACATATGTGTTCTACTTCCAGTAGACATATGGAAACACTGGTCTGTGTTTCCAGTTAACACACATTCTAAACTTGTATCATCTGTTTGAGTAGCTAGCTATATAATTTTTCAACTTCATGTTCGTGTCACAGATTAGTTATACAACAGTGCTGGTGAATTTATTGTGATTTCTGCTCCGAAAGCTGAGCTATACATACGATTCGGGTCATCCATGATTTAGAAGAATTACAACAAACTTACTTGTCGATTATTTCGTCGGGAAACAGTTTTGGAAGTTAAGATGGGAGAACCATCAGAAAATAAAAAAAAAAAAAAGATCTTCATAAACCAGACTACCTGAATTCCTTGGGAGTGCATGCTTAACTTACCAACATTCTGAAGAGTTTCGATGTTCTCCGGCTGATTTGCGAGATCGGCGACTTTCTGAACGAAAGCCGTCCTGTCTTTTTGATACTTCTCAAACACTAAGGTTTAAGAAAAAGCATGCATCAGTAGATTTGACATTACAACGTAAGAATGTTATCATATACTTTACATTTTACCTTGTTTAACCTGTCTTGAACTCATTTCTCTCTTTAGAGGGATGTTTCTGTCCAAACCAAGCACTACTAAAATCGCATTCGGACGTACTGCACTCTAAAAGCTGTTTTCCACTGCTCCGTTGCTACGTTACAGGATGTTACTTCACGCGTGCGCTAAAGTGTAAGGTCACTGACTGTATTGTCAGGCGCAATTCCTTCTAGCAGACACCCAAGGAGCCGACCATTAAAACTCTTGAGTCGGGGGGGAGGGGGGTGGGTGATTTAGGAAAAAAATTTCCTGCAAGCGCCGGTTGGAAGAAAAAAATTGTATGCAGCCCAAATGTAACAGAATAAAAAGAGAATTTAGAGCGGAGAAAAATATCCTGCACAACAGATTGCTAGAAAAAAATTTCCTTCATGACCAGAAATCACCCACCACCCCCCTTCAAAAGTTGACTGGTCGGCCCTAATCAGAAATTCATTCTTAAATAGCCTCTTAAATATCGGGATATTTCTCATAAAGAAGGAACCTATAATGTAGAGGTGTGCTGTAACTTTTTGCAGTTTTCTTTCCACGGTAGTACGCTTGGGATGGATCCAATTCACAAGAAAGTGTTGGCTATCAAGACAGTTACGATCATGAATAACGTTACCAACCCATCAATGCTTGCCTCACATCTCAGTACACTTTTTTGTAGTTCAGATAAAGAAGAAATCGATGCTATGCAAAGATATCGTGGTGCTACTCGTGCAACACAAAAAATGTTAATTTTGTTGGAAAAGAAAGGCCCTAAAGCTTTTAATATGTTTATAACAGCCCTGAATCATCCGAACATTGTTTTGCATGATTTAGCAGAAGAACTCCAAGAGGAAGAGAGAAAACTGCGAGGTTGGCAAGGTCAGGAAAACGGTTTTCGCTTCTTTTATGTCGCTCCAAAATTTAACCAAATTTACAGCTGTATCAGAGTTACATAGATAGGGTACCTTAGAATGATCACACGATACAATTTTAACGAAATAATATTTATTCATTTTTGGACATAAGCACTCTTCTCTATTGTATAGTAACAGATTTATTTCATAACTTTCGGTTACCTTAGAATGGTCACACGATACAACTTTAACGAAGTAATATTTATTAATTTTGGACATAAGCACTCTTTTCTACAGTGGTGACAGATTTATTTCACAACTTTCGCCCATGGAAAAGTTTAATCGACTATAAATCAATCATCAGTCACTAACCCGATAAGTGAGTGAGTCAGTGACAAAATGACTTGGTGACTTAAAGAGTCAGTAAGGCAGTGAATGAGTCAGTGGGTTAATAGTGCGTGAGTCAGTCAGTAAGTGACTGAGTAGGTGAATGAGTTAGTCAGTGAGTCAGCCAGTGAGTCAGTCAACCCATTTTATGTCTATTACCTAGTTACCCCCACCGATGCAGCACCACAGTTTCTTTAGAAACTTACCACCTTTATCCATTTTAGGTCAGTCAATAGAAGGTAAACTATCCCCTTTGGAAATCTTAAAATTCTTGACCAAGAATTCTTGCTGACTCTTTATTATCAGGAGCTAGACTTACAAAAAGCCCTCTTCCCCCATTTCCAATGCCAGAAAGCCCTGTTACCCCATCTACAAGAGGAAACTTTGATGATCAACTTGATGGTCAAAAAGATGATTACCCACTTCCTCTCAGTGCAGCATCCACAATACAATTAACTCATGAAGAAAGTAACAGTAAATTGAACAACTTGAGCCAAGGCCAAGAACAAGCTTCTCCCAGCAAACGCTCCTCCACTGCTGATGCAAAAAATGATGTGCTCAGTTTAGGTAATTATTGATGGGAACATATGATTAATTATCATTTGTTAGGAATTTGTTGACTTTTACATTTTCAAAAAGATAAAAATACTGTTTACTAGCACACAACACTTCAAAGGGGGATTGTATGGTACTGTGGTGTATAAAGTTGCCAAAGCTGCATAACTTTTTAATGTAACAGGGGGGACAACAGCCGTCTTGGTGTATTTTGAACCTTTTTTATTTTTTTGTTGAAAGCAAAGTGGGATAGAACTTTATGAAATAATTTCTGAAAATGGTTCATCCTAAAAGTCCAACAGGAAAAATAAAATGAATCACAAAATTTTGCAACTGTCAGCAGTTTCTTGATATTGATGGGCAGTGGTTCTTATTGAGGAGGACACTTATTATTCCCCTGTAGTGATTCTGCTGTAGTTGAAGCTTAAAAAGCTATGAGTAAAGTGGCAATTGAAACAGAGAGGAGGGGGTGCTTACTGGAGGGGGGGGTGCAGGTTTGACATGACAGCCTATATGGGGTAGGTGGTTTTTGGGAGGGGGCACATATTGGAGCATAGCCACTTCCTCCAGGAGATACAGTCTTTGGATTGGCATGACAATGATTAATTACTTTTCATTAATTTGATTGATATCTTCTTTAAATTGGCACAGATTTGTTCATATAGCTGTTATTTTTCTTTCATCCAGAGACACTCATCAAAGATATCCCCTACAGTCTCCGCTTGAAGATTGAGCAGTTGATGGATCCATCAGATGCCAATCATCATGACTGGCGGGGCATAGCCGGTGTCATGCATTTGAGTGCTGATGATGTGAGACAATTGGAGAACACTCAAGAAAATGGAAAGATGAAAGGACTTATCGAAAAGATGATTCAACTAAAAAAGACCATAAATGATCTCCTTGGTTGGTTAAGGGATCCTATTGTAGCTAGATGGGATGTTATAGATGAAATGAAGAAGTATTCCAATAATATTCCATCTAATTTATTGTCACCTGAGACAGAAACTTCAGAAGACCAATTATTGGGTACGTTTCTTGTTTGCTTTTTAAAATCAACTGATTAAATTATGACACCATTAATTATCAGGCCTTGATTGTAACTATCATTGAACTCACAAAGTTGTGGTTCAAACTCTAGAAAAGTCAAAGTTTCCTTTGAGTAAACTGTGGCCAATGTAACTTACTCCATCCGAATAGCCAAACATCAACATGTAACTCTCTTTAACTGCAGTGATGATAATAGGCCATTCCCGAATTACCTCTGGCCTCTTTTTCAACACAAGTTTAATTTGCATGTGAATGAAAACTTGTAATCATATGAGAAGATGAGCACCAGGACTTGTTTTGAAAAAGAGGCCAATGAAAATGGGTTATTCCACAAGATTTCTAGGCTTTTCGTGTTTCTTTACCTTTTGATCACAGCTTTTCTCTTAATTGCAAATGAAAGATAGATAAAGTAGATTAACGCCACATACTCTCTTCAAAACCTTATTGATCCCTTTTTATTCTTCAGTTTGATACCCTTGTTGGGTGCTTTTCAGTTATACGATTGAAAATGTTCTCATCACTTGACGTTTCCTTATTTACCCATATAGCCCCACTGGAGATTATCTTCAGAGGCCCTTCAGCCGTTTCAGCCTATCATAAAGCTATTTCAGAGGGGAAAACCATTGTAAAAAGAGTGCCCATCATGTTCATTGGACAAGGTCAGTCGGGAAAAACAAGTTTAAAGGGGTCATTAAAGGGAGAGCGTTTCAACGCAGAAGAAACTACCACCAAAGGAATAGAGACTGACCCTTCTTACTGCAAAGTTTCTCAAGACGTATGGAAAATAGGAGATGGTGGAGAGGAAGCTACAACTTCAGATCCAGGACCCATTTCCTATGAACAACGAACAGCTGAGTGTATTTTGAAGAGCCTCAAAGAAGATATAAATGTTGATAACCCCACCTACTCCAAAGATTCCCAAGAGTTTTGGAAAAACGGAGGAGTTCAAGAAACAAATTCAGATCATGTGGATGTGACGCGTAATAGTTCAAGAGAAACAGGTGTTACGGGTGATGAAGTCGGCACTGGACCGGATCAATCAGAGCTAAACGGGTTACCGGATGAGATAGCAACTGCTTTGGTTGAAACTTGGCGTCAACAAGAAGAAGCCGATAGTGTCCAAGATGAAGATCTATACTCAATTTTGTGGGATTTTGGTGGTCAGTCTGTTTATTATGCGACCCATCCTATATTCCTCACAACAAGGGCGATATACCTCTTAGTTTATAACCTTAGCCGTGATCCAAATGGTAAAGTCAGCCCACAAGTGAAGCGCGGATTCTACGAGGATATCGAGGATGTTTTCTGTGAAAGGAGTAACATGGACTATCTTGACTTGTGGATGTCCTCCGTATCCAGTTTAGTTTTGGCAGACGAAGACTTCCATGAACTACCTGCATCTGATTTATTACCAGAGAGGGTTCCTCCAGTTTTCCTTGTTTGCACTCACGCTGATAAACCTTATAAAGGTTCAAATCCTCATAGGTTGGCCTGCAAGATATTTGGCTCACTAAAGATGCGGATCTATGGTGACCATCTCGTTGACTTCTTTTTTGTGGACAACACTAAATCCGGAAGTGTGGAAAAATGTCCAGAGGTAGATCGTCTGAGGAGGGAGGTTAAAACAGTTGCCAAAGAGTTGCCACAAACGAAAGAGGCAGTTCCGATCAAGTGGTTAAAGTTTGAAAAGGAAATGAAGGTGAAGAATCAAGCTGGCCACAAGTGGATCTCCCTCGATGAAGCCAAAAACATTGCGGCCGAAAAATGTGGTATTTCCAGCAATGAACAATTTGTGGCAATGTTGAACTTCTTACACGATCAGAGAATTATTATTCATTTTGACGACACTCAACAGTTAAACAGAATGGTGATCTTGGACCCTCAATGGTTGATAGATGTCTTCAAGGAAGTAATTACCATTAGGCCATACCAAAGAAAAGAGAGAAAACACGAGCAACTGTGGCTAAAGCTTGAGAAAGAAGGAATCTTGAAAGAAGAACTCTTGCAACACGTATGGGGCCCCTTGTTTGACAATGGAGAAACTTGTCACAGCCTCATTGCTATGATGGAGAAATTCTGCTTGTTATGCCCCTTGTCGTCATCAGTTGCGACTGATTCACCCACTGAATACCTTGTACCTTCCATGTTGAAGTTCCCACCGCAGGAGGATTTGAGTGAGCTGATTGCCTCCGCAGGGATCCCGCCACTTTATCTTAAGTTCACGTCAAGTCAAGTACCGTTTGGCCTTTTTCCTCGTTTGGTTTTAATGGTCTTTCAGTGGTGCACGAAGGAGTTTTCCAATCAAACGCAACCTCAGTTACTTCAAAACTTTGCTAGATTTTACACTCATCCAGTGGAAGGTTGTTCTCTAATCCTTCGATGCCATTCTTCCTTTATTGAGGTAGTTGTTCACAAAGAAGGCTGTGCCACTGAGCTCTCATCAGATGTAGCATCAGGAATGAACTTGTGTTCAAAATCCACATACGACGCCTTTCAGTTGGAATTTGCTCGTGCAGTCTGTCGACAATTAGGACTGATTCTCGAGTGCATACGAAAAGAGTTTCCCTGGCTCAGGAACATGGCATATGATCTCTCAGTATGCTGTCCAGTGTGTTGTGCCAGCCGTTCTGTGGATCATTGCCGCGGCCATAATGTGCGTGGTTGTAAGGAAGAGCAATGCCTGCACCTGTTGTCAGAGTCTCAGCTCTGTGGAAGCTCCATTGTATGCACCCGGTCGGTTGTTGCTGCAAATTTCAAGGTTCCTGTTGATTTTATTGGATTCTGGTTTAGACCATTAAAGGAACAGGTAATGTGCTATGGAACAATCTATACGTTTCATTGCTGATTTTTTCTTGATAATTACGAGTTCAATTCCGCACTTGAAAAAAGGAAGAGATATACTGGCTTGGGAGTGAATATCTCTAGCTCAAGTTACCTTGTTGAGACAGTGCATGGAATTTTGGTGAGAGGCTTGCTGCATAAAATATTTCATGTCATTCTCTCGATTACCTCCACTGTTATTATCCAAAGCAAATGATTTACGACATGACATAGTGATTTGCAGTGCAAGTAGTCGTGTCACTCAAAACCGCGGTGCCTTGATGCGTCTTTGTGGTTAGAACGACTTCGTAGATATCTTGATTAAAACAGTCACTGTGATACTGTGCAATATTGTGATTATATAAAAGCGGTAATTTCTTAATTTTTTTCTTGATATAGCAAGCTACTGACAGCTGTGATGAAAGACGTTCTTTGCCTTGTAGTGGAGATGGTAAGCTTCTACTATGTAACTTTTTAATAATTAAATTATTATTAGGTAGACCACTACATATTTTCACCCAGCATAGCCAGTCAGTGTCAGGTCGACAGAGCTGAATAATGAAATGTTATGAAGTCAACAACACGGGCTTTAGTGTGCGAGGTTAAATAGTAAGCGAAATTTGCCAAAATATTAAGGAGCTGGCTTTAAAACCGAGGCATTTTGTTGTCGTCGAAGGCATTTTCCTATTTCCAACGTTTCTAAGACGAAAATTAATTTCCCAAAATATTAAGGGGGTGTACAAAGTATTTGGGAGTTGCTCTACTAAAGAAAAGCGGCGAGGAAAACAACGCCTCGAAGCGACAAAAATGGAAAGTCAACCATGCGAACGACTCAAAATCTCTGTTACCGCGCCAAAACCTAGCGCGTGCGCATACGTTATTCAGCTCTGTCTGTCAGGTCCCAACGGTTTTCGTATTTCAGGTGCGTTGATTTGTAGAACAATGAAATAACGCTAAATAAAAGAGGTAGACTTCAATGTTCCCTTGTTTCATTACTTTCCTGTTTTTATTTATTTATTTTATGTGTTGACCCCGTTACATTTGCAATCCAGCCCATAACGACCAAGCAGTAGTCCTGTGCGGTGGAGTGCTTGAGGCCCTAACAACACAGACGTGTGATGCAAGTGCGGTTGTGGCCCAATTTCAGAAAAGTCTTTCCTTGGAGAACTTGTCATTGGAACAACCAGACCTGGACACTAAGACGAAGATCCGCTATCTTTGTTTGAAGGCTAAGACTGCGAACAAGCTGGATGTTGTCAAAAAATTGAGAGAAATCACTCCCGCGGGTACAACAGGTGAATTGAAATTAAACTTTTACTGATGTCAGTGGAATGTTGGGGTATATATATCTTAGGGAGTGCTTCATTTTTGCGTAAGGTGTTCATATGTTAAGGTGCACTGGCCACTATCATTTGCTACGTTTACATGTGTCACAGAGAGAGTAAGTAAGATCAGATGCATCAGTTTTATGTTAGGGTCAGCAACGGTTCAGTTATATTGCTTTAGCCAAGACAGATTGTATTCTTATCAATCAGACTGATTGTGCTCATATTAAAATATGTAGTTGTTGTTATTATGTATATTATGATTTGACCGCTGTTATTTGAATTTGATATATTTCACAGGAATTGTTAATTTGACTTATGATTGGTCCAGGTGTTTCTTTTCCTTTTGTTATTCAAACCTTTTTTTTTAAATTAGCATACCATATGTATATATATATATGTATTTTGTTTTTCTCTCTCTGTTGTAACCGTCTTTTTCGTGTGAGCGAAAAGAAGCAAAAGTTAGTTTTCAATGGTATAAAAATATTAGTAGTCATTACATTGTGTTGGGGTACAAGCATGGTACACTCCTAGGATGTTGTGGCGCCGAAAAACTGATGATACGGTGAAAGTATTACGTCGCAGCCATATGGAATGTACCCAGGGTATAACAGGGGTGGTTTACCAGAATAGAAAATGATATGTAACGTGTGCTGCTTGTTTTGATTTTATATGTAAAATTATCACCATAACCATACCCTCAGTTGTTTATGTTTTGCTCTCATCAATAAATCTCTCCTCCTGTAGGTCCTTTGTTGCCTGAACAGCGTGATGTTGCAATGATTCCTTTGCGTCTGAGACATGAATTAACAATTAATCTTTGCGGTGAGACGGAACACTTTTTCAATACTTACTTTTTTATTGGGTTATCCGTTCAGCCCAAACTAAGTTCCTAGTTATTGCTACTGAAACGTTTCACACAGTCCTCCACTATATTGCATATATTTCTCGATTGCATTAATGGCTGTGAGCACTCTATCTCAAAGGGGGCAATTATAAACCCCTCAATGACATGAAAACAGAACTTTCCTCGCCACTATTCGAGGAGACCGCAACCCTTCTGGTGAACTACCCTTTTCAGTCAAGAGTCTGTCAGAACCACATCAAGGATACAGGTTAAAGGTGCTGTGGGGTAGCTGTTACCCCTTTCCACTTTTGTGACATGATTTTTGAAGTTAACAACGTACAAACCCTATAATTTAGTGGCTGCTACATGCGCCGCTAAAGACTTTTGTTCGTTCTTTTTCCTCGAAATTCCTCGTAAAATATACGTAAATCCTTTAGAGAAATTGGGCTAGATAGAAAAGAGCACATTGGCGATCATTATCATTAACCCACTGACGTAGTATTCTGAGATATGGACGCACTGAACCGACGCAGAACAGTTTTGGCAGATAATCATTTTTCTTAGGATTCTTAATACATGTAAAACTTTCAGGGTCTAATGATAAAAAATAATTGTAATTGTTTCAAAGGTTTGGCCAGGACTCTAAATGGTTGTTTTCTTTTTTACCCTCAGGTGGCGAAGAGTGGAAGTTCTTTGCGGAGAGACTGGGTTTGACTCCAGCAGAAATCAGATTCCTCGACAAGCGGGTTTTAAATCCATGCGATGCCGCCCTGGAGCATGCTCGAAAACAGGGGTTGATTGAGAATGTTGGAGATCTGTATGATAGATTAGTAAACTGTGAATTCCCACGTTTAGCTGACTTACTATAAAGAAACACAATTGCCAACGGCTCTTAACATTTGTCAGAATGAACCAGCCAGAGTTCTGCAGAGTTAGTCCCCATATTGTAGTTAGTCTATATTCTACCCTGATGGGAATTTTTCAAAAAATTCAAATAGTTTTGGTAATTTAGGTCCTATTAATTATCAGAGGCCCTAATATCAGGAGTAATTTCTATGCTCAAAATTCTTTGTATTGAAGTTTTGGACTCTGCCCTTGAACCATGCAAGGTTTATCTATCTGTTGAATTGTTTAATTGATTGGTGAGAAAAACATCATTTTTGTGCAGTTGAAATTCGCCAAATGGCTTATGAAAACCACATTAACGAAAATGTGATATAAAGCCAGTATCAGTTAATTATTAGATAAGTGACTTAAGACACCTAAAACATTTATAGGCTACGTAATTGGTTTTCGTCCAGGTGGTCTGCGAAGGATATTTTCCAACCGGGTCTTTGTAGTTGTTAGGTAAGGTGTCCATTAACGCTCTATAAACAGCATACCCCAATAATTGTTTTGAAAAACGGAACCGGAGACGTCAACTTGTGAGCCTCCCAAGGTCACATGACGTACTCGTTTAGAAGTGTAAGTACCGTTAATACTGTTAAGTTACCGTAAACTTTACTTTCATAAACTGTGGAAGTCTAAAAGAAAAACACAAATCATAATTATACAAACAACCAAAAAAGTCGACAGCAAAGCAAAGGTAAAATGTTAAAAATTGTTTCTGTTACTGATGGCATAGTTTGCAAATCGTGGACATAGAAAAGAAACAAAACTACATGTATTTTTGTATAACTTTTTCTTTTAGAAAAGAACTGTGAGGTTCATCGGCCGAGGATTGTCCAGGTTAAAATGGTCAACAATTTATGTCGCATTACTTTACTTACCACTAGTTCTTTTATCAAGACTTTTATTTTAGCCAGTTCACAGAGTTCATTGTGATTTTACCTAAGTTAGACAACACAATGGGGGTCTCAAAATGGCCAAGGACAAATTTTGGAATTCTCTCATTGTCAGTGACTCATATTCTAATAAGGTTGACGACTGCTAAACCATGAACCGCTGTGAAGAGGGCAAGTTTTGGGTCGACAGCTTCGGAAATGTCACAGCTTTTCCAGCAAAGAAATATCTAGAAATTTGAACAGTATTGTAACGATAGGATTTTAAGTTATCGAGTTTTTATGCTAGCGCTAAAAATATATATACAAAATTCAACGTAGAAACTGCGAGATTTTGGTAAGCTCAGCAAAGCGTAAATGCCACCAGTGCCCATTCAGTCAGCCGTAAACAGCTGTTATTATATCATAACTGTAATTAGTGTTTAACTGTAACCGTCATCTGTCATGGTCTATTGTGTAGTTATCCACCAGAGCTTTTCAAAGTGATTAATCTTGTGAAAGGCGAAACTCCTGCCTAGCCAAACGTTGTGGTAGATTACATGATCCTTTAGATAATTTATGGCATTACCTAATCCTTTGGACCTTAGGCTTACATAGAACTGTTTTGTAAAGCTTTCTTTGGTCAAGTCAGGTCGAGCCAGTTCTGGCCAGGTCAAACTCAGTTTGGTCAAAAACCAGTCTGATCAGCAGTGCTTACAGAATAAACCTACGTTGGAGCCAACTTTGTTGTTGTTAGCCATTGTCTCAAGGATAGTCAACGGCAGTAATAGATCCCGGCCTTCCTGCGAGCAACGAGTGTCCCAGGAAAGCCTTTTTCCAGAACATAGTCTCCTCTATTAACTATGCCCACAGGAAGTTTATCGAGTTGTTCCCCGTTCGTCTGTTTTGTTTCTTTTTTTTGAAGGCAAAATCCTGTTTTCACAGTGTTTCATATTTTTTTGGTTTTAATCCACGCTTTATCGATCAACATAAGCACGGTCATTAGTACGGTCTCCATCCTTCTCTTGGCCCTAATTCGCCTTTACCCCGTTGAGTTCGGTTAGTGCACTTACGGAAGGGACTCATCACTGTGTAGGAAGGACTGTGGCTAGGGGAAAATAGTGTGGAAAAAAACACTCAGACAAAGTGGCTGGCCATGAAGAAATCCAACTGTGTTCATTGTTTGAGCAATGTCTCAGGAAAATAAAAAAAAGGAGTTTTTGCGACCTTTGAATTCCTTCGCTCAGAGGTTTTTATTTGAGCAGAAAAATAGTTAGCTTCGCTCTTTCTTTTTTTAGTAAAATTAGTCAATAGAAGCTATCGTAAGTCTCAGGTAATCAACTGAAACTACTTATGATGCACCCTGTCTTTTATAGTGTGATTGGTGATAGTCAGCTCAAGACCACCCTGGCAAGTAATCCTCACTCCTCACCGATAGAAAAGCGCACCACTTCTTTCAATGACATCGTGGTGAGTGTATGCACATGTTTTTTTTGTCGGTGGGGGGAAGGGGGGGGGGGATGGAGAGGCGGAGGTGTCCCCCAAAGCTTCAACTTATGCCTAAAAGGATTAAATTGCAAGGTGTGTTCAGTTTGATTTTTCTATACTGTCTATGTTTTATGTTTATCACTTGAGTCAATGACGTTTTACCTCAGCACAGACTCCACGTTGCATTTGATAATTAAAGGAATTTCAATACTTTATTTAGAAATAAACAAACTAACGCGAATTTTCGTCATGCTAGTGAAGATTGAATTTGGAACTAATCGTCTCAAGTTATGTGGTTGACTTTCACCTTATTAAACACAACGAATATATGAAATTCATATATCTGAACTGCGATTATAGAAACGTATTTGTGCACGATCCTCGCGGTAAAGAGCACTATTTAAGCCATAGTGAAAAGCAGACCTGAAAAAATTCAGGCCTGTACGGGATTCGAACCACTGACCTTTGCGATACTAGTGCAGCGCTCTACCAATTGAGCTCACAAGCAAACTGGAAGCAGGTCATCAAATTATTGATCCCAGTTGGCCCATTATTGGCCCAGTTGGTCATCAAATTATTGCTTCTAGTTTGCTAGTTAGCTCAATTGGTAGAGTGCTGCACTAGTATCGCAGAGGTCGGTATTCGAATCCCGTACAGGCCTGAATTTTTCCAGGTCTGCTTTTCACTATTGCTTAAATAGTGCTCTTTATTGCGAGGATCGTGCACAAATACGTTTCTATAACAGCAGTTGAAATATATGAATTTCATATATTCGTTGTGATTGAGGAGAAGGGTATCATCTGACCACGCTGGTGTATCTATAAATAGGATTTTGATTCTGAGACTTTCCATAATTTGTCCGGAATTAAATGAATACACCTTTATAGGATTTGGGGAGCTAAAGTATGCTTGTGGCAACGCGCGTAAGCAAATCTCAAATTTTCGTCAGTTGTGGATCGCTGTCCTTTCAGGCAGTTTAGTCAAAACACGAGTTTAGGTTGTGGCAACGCACAAATGGAAATTGGAAAAAAAAACTATTTTAAAACATGTTTACTAAACCCTTTTCAAGCCGCGGAAAATAATAAAGGAATTTTTTTGCTTGCGATTTCAAGAAAAAGATTCTCACTAACAAGGCTACTCAAACGTTTAATTTACAAAATTTAAAGCTACAATTCGTTGTGCGTCAACGCTAATTTTAACCTCCCCTCTATAACAAAGTTCCAGCCTCTGAAAGTTCAAAACTCTTAACATTTTATTGCGGTTGAAACCAACTTTACAGAACTGCAACAATCAGACAATGGTGCCCTGAAATTTAGCGAATACATTAAAAATTTCCTACATGTAATTATAAAAAACAAGACAAACAGAACAAGGAAATTATCACTGAGAATGTAGTCCAAGAAACATTATGTGGTTTCATTTTCCTTGCAGTCAAAACATGAAAATACCTGTAACTGTTGTTGAATTGCTGTTCTACCTTATTCATAAACATTTCGCAAAATAACGCTAACAAAGTCCAACGTAAACAAATACCACAATCTGGAAATTCTATTCTACAGAAGAAAAAAATTAGGATATGAAGGGAAACAGGCATCCCAGTCACCAGAACAAGTTGACACCTAATTATAAGAGTGACCAGCATCTAATTTCTCCTTACAATATCACTGCTGAATCAAACATTAAGGTCAGGAGAATAGAGGAAATGATCAGCCAACTAAAGCAGCTCTTGATTATTAAACAAATTCTGTTTGTCAGCGCCCTAAGAAATGTACAGTGAATACTATGGAGAATATGGTTACTGATGTGAGCGAACTAAGCTGACTAAGAGCGTTTAACATAAGTCTGAATTCGCAAGCTGTGGCCCTGTTAAGTTTAAAAATGAAGAGGAGAAATTTCTATAATTTTCTATCAAAAGGCATGATACAATTTAGAAGCTGATTGATCTGGCCGGGTACTTTTCAGATCTTTTTAACAACGACTCAATTCTGGCGAAACAGTTCTGCCAAATTGTAAACTTTATATGTTAAGTTTATAACAACCATTAGTCTAATAGCCGGCGTAATGACGCCCATTTCCTGTTGTGACTTTTGAATGCCTGTTATTTCAGTCTGCAGATGCTGAACACCTGCACTTATCTTTTCTTTTCCACCATTGATAGCTCGCTCAAAAATTCTCTCAATTCTTGGAAGTTTCTGATGGGTAATCCTTCGAGATGTGATTCTTCATCATTAAAACTGTCTTCTTTGTCTATTTTAGTGGAAAGAAAAAATGAAAGCGATTATTTCTTTAATGCCAAATCATACTTGTAGAAGACCTGAATTTCACCCTATGATCATGAGCGAAACACCTCTATTACGGGCACAAGCCTCTGTGGTTTGCCAGATTTTTTTCTTTTTAAAATATACTAGTATATATCTTAATTCCTCTCGGGTGATGAAAATAATACTGGGCCAGAGTTCTGTTCGTTTGCCTGCATCACTTTTTAACGCTAACAAATTTCCTTTGAACAACGCGAATCATCAATATTTTGAAGACCTGGCGCCTAGTCAGAGTCCCTCGGGAAATAACTTTTTCACAATTTGACGTAGCATATCCTGCCACGATGTATAGTAAACCATTGCCAGCGAGAGAAACAATTTAATGGAAGATGCTACTAACTAAAAGCACCTATTTTCCTACCAGTGCAATAAACTCAATTTTCAGCTATTTAGATATCGAACAAGTCAGAAAACATTTCAGGATTTATTTGGATTTACAACACGAAAGCAGCGCTAGTCACTGAGCGTCAGCTTTCGCATGTAGAGTCACGTGACTTGCGATGTAAACAAACCTCCAAAGTTCGGACATTGGTTTCACCCACGTGTACGAACTTCTAGTCGCCATTTCAAGTTTCCGTTGAAATAACCGGTTTTTCGCATGACCTATAGTCTCTAAAATTCGAATATCTCTAATAGTCTCTAAAATTCGAATATCGAACCGCCGCCTGGTTAGCTCAATTGGGAGAGCACCGGACTGCTGTGCGGGAGGTCGAGAGTTCAATACCGGCCGGACCAACACTCAGGGTCTTAAAATTAACTGAGAAGAATATGCTTCCTTTCTTTAACATCAAGAAATGGTTAGATATTCTAGTCTTCTCGGATAGGGACGAATAAATGGAGGTCCCGTCTTCTGCAGGGTTGGGGTAGGAGACGTTAATTTCCCACGCACGAGATTACTGTGTGATGGATGTCTTCCCTGGGGTGGGTTAGGTGGGTAACAGGACCCCCGTTGATACCAGTGTTTACTACACTGAAGGGGCTATCCTGTATAAATATAGATGTCTGTATGTCTGTATGTCTCTTCTTACCCGCGTACTGTAGGTGGTCGGACCACGAGTCGCATATTTTGGTGACAAAACAAAGTTCGGACCGTATATATAAGGCTATAAACGTATATATAAGGCTATAAACGAAATGGTTACTACAAAAAGATGTGCTTATGGTAGTTGAAGAAATGATTCCCGATACCCCCAATCCTGGAAAAGAAATTCAAATGATGATCCAGTTAAGTTTTTCCATTTTTCTGGGGCAGTTAGACAAAATGAGAGACGCAAAGGTGGATTACTGCATGTCATCGCGGTGACTCGTTTGTTTGCACGAAGGATAGTTACATTTGCAGTGTAGACTTCGTTGGTGGAAATGGTCCAAAAAAACAGTATCCTGATCCAATATCAGCTGTTGCCAGTAAAGAAAAGGTGAGACTGCCGGTTTTTCTGTTTATAACACTATTTGTTTGTTGAAATATTGCGTTGCGTGCGTAGGTGGTGCGGCTCAATCGCAAAAGAAAGGCATCTGATGAACGGGAAGCAGAAAAAGACAGAAGAAAGAAAATTTGTCTTGAACGATCTGCGGCGAAAACCCTATTGACCCATCATCGCCGTACTGGTAAATCAAGAAAGGAACATGAAGCTGCCGGGGCCCTTTTAGATCTTTCCTTAGAGTCAGTTGTAAGTGCAGAAGAGGCTGAAATCGAAGACTTACAAGAAATGGAATAGCAGGTCGTCAACCAGTTTCCAGAACCATTACCTGATGATAAACCGATCGACTCCCACGTTGACCGCAACACACAAACTGATAAAAAAATGCTAAGAGGATGCGTCTCGCAAGTAAGGCACCTTTAACGTTTAACGCAGTTTCCTAAGCGTTCGCACCTAAATCGTTTACGCTCAATTTATGCCTAAAACGGAGGTAGCTGTGCTGATTGTTTTGATAAACTATATACTAGACTTCAGGTACGGACAAACTGATGAAAGTCATGGACCCGCGGAAAACCAACCAATACACAGGTACACTCACTCTAAATACATTTGGATACGAACATAAAAACAAATGAAATCTAAGTACGCCTGCAGATGGAAGCTTCTGCTGAATTCTATCATCTGATTTCTTCTGATATCAAGGGCGTAGCCAGGGGGGGGTCCTGGGGTGCCCGTGACCCCCCCTTGGTAGGCCTTTTGAGCAAACGACCTACAATATTCAGGTGGTGAAAACGCCATGATAATATCTTGGCCTGCCCATTCTACTCTCACTGCTCATCCCAAAAATGTAACACTAAGTAAAACATGCACGGCGTGGAGGTCGACATGACAATCTGGTGCCTAGCCTCTGTGACCCACCCTTTGAAAAATCCTGGCTACGCCCCTGGATATTGTAGGTATGACCAAGGATTGTCTCGAGCTGATTTACGATGAAGTCAAAGAAAAGAGTCAGCGCATGAACGTATGGAAAGACTGGAAAGCTCCAAGACAAGTACATCAAAGTAGTCTATTTCAGATACTTCAGTTTTCTTGACTTATAAATCTGTTATCCAGCCCCAATGGAGCCATGCATGTTCATGACCGTGATGTGATTGACATGTGGTCTGTTATTACACTCTTTTCCAGAAAAGGAAACAGCTGGCTAAGCTGACAACCAAAGAACAATTTGTGTTTACTCTCGTTAGACTAAGAAGGAATCCAAGTCTTGAAATGCTGTGTGATATCTTCAGTATCACTACAGGGACTGGAAGCAGAATATTTATTATAACTTGGATTTCATTTCTTGAAAAGGAGTTGGGATTTCTTTTACCTTTCTCAACAAAGGAGGAATTGAAAGAGATATCCAAACCAAATTGCTTCAAAAAGGATTGCTTTAAAAATCTGAGAGCAATAACAGATTGTACAGAATTCTACATTGAAAAACCAGTGTCGGAAAAGTGACGTCAGCCTTGTAACCTCGCAACGCGAAACCAAGGGTGGTCTTCACGATATTGTGGTTTTGTAAAAGAATAGGCTAAGATCGACGCGATACGAAGAGTGTGACGACTAGAATAAAGATAGGAAAAAAACAACGCGAGTGACTAGTGTTGCTGTACTGGGATTTCCAACACCACGTAAACCTTCCAGCCAAAGATCTACCTACAGTCATTACAAGTCCTCAAATACATTTAAGTTACTTGTTTCAATGTCTCCTATTTTGCATTTTAATTTTTTCTCAATATTATACAGTGGAAGTATCAGTGACAAGAAGATTGTAAATGTCAGTGGTTTCCTTGAAAAACTGAACCCAGGCGATGCTGTAATGTCTGATAAGGGCTTTAACATACAAGATATTTTGGCTTTACATAACACTGTACTAATTGCACCCCCGATGATGCGCAAGAATAATGTATCTGCACGAGCATCAACTGCCACAAGACGAGTTGCAACATCAAGGGTTCATTTTGAGCGCATGATCAGGCAACTGAAATTGTTTAACTTCCTTAGAGGAGTTATTCCTCTTTCATGTAAACCATATGTTAGTTCTGTCGTTACCGTCTGTGCAATACTGGTAAATTTACATATTATCGATAATAAAAAAAAAATAATCTTTGTCGTGTGAATTGAGAGCACCTCCGGTCACCATGGTTGGTGAAATATTTTGGCGTCACGGTGTGACCGAATGGCTGTAAAAGAGGCTGTGCGCAGTTTTTAAACTTAAAGTCGATGTTTTGAAAATTTTACCCCATGGCTTCATACCCCTTTCGTACTGCCTTCTACATTATTCCCAGTTATTTTTAGAGAGATTACTTCTGGATCAGGGTCATACTGGATGCAGACTATTCGCAATGTTTTTGGTAATTCTGACTTCCTAACCGTTTTCTTTGGAGTGCCTCTAGATCGAGACTACCTTCAGGTTGGATTATTAAAAGGGGGTAATGACTTTGCAAGAGTCAAATCATCAATCTATAGACATTTTCTGGATAAGAAACTTATGAATAATATTTAATTGACGAAGATCTTGAACGACAGCTATTTCGAGTTCAAAGGTCTCCCTCCTTATAATGTGCCGTGATCACGTAGCAGAAAACCAGAATCGGAAAGGCTAGTTTAAGGTTTTCATACTTCATGTTAAACTTGAATGTATTCACTGGTAAATTTTTGTCAGGGTCTACCAATGAAAATGGACTAGAATACCAATCCAAACGAAGTATTAGATGAACATAAGTATTCATAAGTCCAGTTTTCCTCAATGGCCATCAATCAGATTTCAGTTTACCTTCAGACCTGAGTTCTCGTCTGTTCTTTGCTCTGCAATCGATCTTTCGTCGCTCTACTTCAAGTTAATTCCTCAGCTCCTTATTTTCTGCCGTCAAAGAAAAGCTAAAGAAACACATCGCTTTAGAGCTATTAGTGGTACAGGGGATCTAAGACGCTCTAGGACTCACCATAAGTTAAAATTTGATAGCAATTATTCATTGCTATCTGAGGTTGGACTGTAACTTGAAAACTAAGTAAAATGTAGCCTTTTACCCGAACAGTATATTCTTATGATTCGCACTTTTTTATCTGGAAGACGAAAAGACTGTTCACACGGTGAAACGTTGGGGCAAACACAACTCGCACTGTTGAGAGACAGCTTGTGTCTCGATGAGGTAAGAAAAAAAAAGACAAAGGGCTCCTGGTTGTCGATGGCAATGAACCACAATGGCGCTGACTCCCGTAATTTCGCAACACAATGTTACCTAAGGCGTGCAACTGAAGTTTTACGCAATTTCGCAACGCAACATTACCTACCTGCCGCCAGAAGTTTATTTTGCAAGATGCGAATGCCCCTCTGTGTTGGTAACTGCTTTCTTAAACGCTTATAGGCTTTGGAACCTCTTTTAGATGGTATTTCCAACATGGTAACAGATCACTCCCAAATTACTTTGTTTTAATTCCCTTTGATGTCCTCCTCGTCCTTGAGGCTAAAGACATTTGATTTCGCTATTTTCACAACTATTTGACCTGGATCCATGTCAGTTGCCGGCGCATTCTTTACTCCCTATGTAATAGTTTATCAGCTGCTTCTCCAGCCTTTGTTCCGTCAATTTCAGTTGCCATTATTTTGATTCTTTTTTGGAGTATTTAATTCTCTTCGAGAGTAATTCGTTTAGATACGATGATCACCATGGTCAGAAGCTGCAAAAGAGTGCTACCGTATACCCGCTTTGTATAAGCACTATGCTCCTTCCATTCTATTTTCATCTTCCGCGTTTAATATCTGTTTAATATCTGTACGGAAGCCTTAGTTTGCTAGAGATAAGCAAGATGCTCACTCTTGTTTTCAGAGGCACTCACCTATTCCGATCAAACGTGATCTTGTAGAGTGGACTCGAAAACTTATCTAGCACGATCTAGTAAACAAAATAAGTTTCAGTCTTGCCCCAGTTTTCAGGATCTTGTCCATGATCACGTTTACTATCACTGAGATGCAGGCTATTTCTGATGGAGAGTTGGAAAAACGTGACTAAGTCGGTGGGCTACGATTTTCGATTTCATCCTTTATTTATGCCGGAAATTGGTCCGGCTGCACGTTTGCTGTCTTACCATTGTTAAAAACATAACCATGTAATTTTGTCAATGTATCAAGAATGGAAGGACTTGCCTTAATATTTAGTTACAAGTTACATCATTCGCAACCAGTGGTTCATCTAATCAAAATTATAAACTGAGCTGTGAATACATATAAATTCTAGGAAGTAAAATGATTAATACTCTGATTTTAAAATTACAAGTTTAATTTTGGTAAGTCCTGTGATGAGAGCAGTGATATAGTTCAAAGGTTATCATAGGACGTGAGGAAAAAAGCGCAGACAGCTTGCAAGATAAACAATCCGCAGAGTCTAGCTTGCTGAGCAAACATATATATCTTTTTTTTAAGCAGCCACAGAAATGCATGGCTGAAATAGTTTCAGGTTTCAAACACAATTGTTGATCGACAATTTGTCAGCTAGGATTAGTACAGATGCCCACAATTTCGCTTGAATGTGTTAGTCATTATTACAGAACTTTAATGTCAATCAAAGGGTCTGATATTGGACCGTTCAAATAAACCGCAACTATGAGTTACTTTTGAATATTTTCTTTAAGACATAACATTTCAAAAATGAACTGCACATCGCAACATTACCTTCCCTTACCACATTCAAAATGTTGTACAGGCACACTGTCCAACACTGTAGAGAGGGAGAGAGGGTGAAAACAAGGGCATTAACGACAAGTTGAAATGCTCTTCCAGTACATTGCAATCTCAGTCATAATGAGTCACCACTTTTGTCGCTTATTGTATTTTCCACCAGGTTTCACTACAACTAGGAGGGTTCAAACCTTGAGAATTACGACAACTCTCGACGCTGGATCCCCTTAGGCATTTTTAGTTGCAAAGAAAATTCTGCATTCTGCTCATATTTCAGGAAAATTCTAAAATTTTCTCAGAGCAAGCAGTAATATTACTAAGGGCTTCTAGAATCGGGGTTACCTCCAATGTAAACGAATCATATTCCCTCTTTGGCACACTTGGCCGTTTCGTATCGACCCATCGAACACCACATCTCACTGGTGTCTGCCAAAACAAATTTTTCTGAGTCTAGCGTGATACATTTGAATTTTTAACACTGACATAGAGATAGGAGATCTTAGAATGCGAGCGAGCTCCCGCTCTAGCCATCTTCCATCAGGTAAAAACTACAATGCTATCGATATCTCCTACTATAAGGTATGGTTTACACGGATGGTGACACAGTTTCTGTTCCTTTAATATCACGAACATAACTGAATAACTTATTGCCGCTACTTCGATCAAAATCATTGATTGGGACGAGTCATAAAAACGTGATTAGGGAAGTAAGATAAAAGCTGGCAACTAACGTTGTCTCATAAAGAGGCAGAAAGGATTATTTGAGTTGTACGTGTTAGGCGTGGACTTTAGCGGGCTCGATTATGTGATTTTAATCAGTTAACAACGGTTCACTGGCCGCCTGAGTCGCGAGCACTGAAGATATTTCAGTCATCAGAAACTGAAAACACATTTACGCAAGACAATTCTTCCTTAAATCATCTCTGAATCGTCCACCGAATATCTTCAGAAAAAAGAAAACAAATCCTTAAGATACCAAGGTAACGTTCAGAAAGCCTGGTTAAAATTCGTTCAGGAAAGGACCTTTGAAGCTGTTCCTGGAAAGAAAACTTACACGTTCTTACTGCTTGTTCATAACGGAGGGTGTACTCGCTTTCTTAAACTTTCGCTTTTTTTGTTAAATGTTTGTTCTAACAGAGAAGCCTTCGAAAGTGCATGTATATGATCGAGCCAAATAATTTCTACATATTTCCACAAGACCTTTAAGAACCTTTAGAACATAGCTAGCAGAGTCGCGCAATTAAATTCGTTATACGTGAGCGTGCTCAAAATCCCGATAGTGCACGCTGATAGCGTCTGCAAATCCGACTTCGCCAGAACTTTTTTTTTTCGCGCGAGCGGCCATTGTTAGCGCGGGGAAAAATAATATATTTCGCGACAATAATGGATACAAACAGAAACTCGGCCTACTAGTCCGAAAACGAAGACAATGTTTCGACCTTTTCCCTTGGGCTAGAGCTCTTAAATGAGGCAGAAAGAGAGAAAAACAAAGGAAAAGGAGACTCGGAAACAGCGCCGTCACGATTCGCTTCAACTGATATTGTTGTCCGTTTTTCGCGTCGGATTTGATGCACAATTCCACCGGCTATGTTCTAAAACAATTGGTTCATGCTTTCAGCTGTGCACTATCGAGTTATGGAGCACGTGGGAAGTTTGGAGAGCACTCAAGAAGCTAGAGTTTCCCTCGGCTATCGCCTCGGGCAACTCTTACGCTTCTTTCGTGCTCTCCAAACTTCCCGCGTGCTCCATAACTCGATAGTGCACGCTAAAGCATGAACCAATTGTTAATTAATCGATCGACATCAGAACAAATCAAGAGCAGCGTAGACCATTCCACAAAAGACATCTTTGCAACGTGAGCTAAGGTATTCGTTTTAATCGTTTGTCTCTTTCTCACCCGCGACGAAAAAAATTGAGTTGAGCTGTAAACGAATGTCTTGTAGTTTACCACAAACTACTCTCACACAAAGATAACTTAACAGAAATTTGTTATGTACGCTAAAGATTTTATTTTCATCAGTTACAATTATCTCCATTCAAACTAACAACATTATCCTAAAATTGAAACAGAACTCACATTATCCAGGAGGGCGGTTGTTTGTTGTATACTGTACTTGTCATGGATCCATATCAATCGCCAGCGCATCCTTTAAATTGTTAAGTATCTATTTATGCTTCTTATCCCATGGTTTGTCGGCTCCTTCTCCAGTGTTTGTTCCATCTCTGTCAGTTGCCATTTCTTCTGGTCATTCTTGGAGGGTTCAAGTCTTTTCGAAAGAAATTCGTTTCGTTACGTTGGACACCACGGCTAAGGGCTGTATAGCGACTGCTTATTCTAAAATCTGTTGTGATCTTTTTGTAATCGAGTCTCCCTATATTTGTTTGACCGGGAAGTCGTAATTTTTACTGAACATCTTTTCGTGCTATATAGATATCTATCTTTGTGACCATTCCTCATGCCTGCATGTTCTCTTCCTCTCTTGCTGATACTCTACATCGACAAAGAGACCTTTGTATGAACTTGAATTGAAAACCGGTTTTTGCACGAACCGTATGCGGCTTGACCTTCAAATTCATTGACAAGTAATATTCACATTGACACTTTCAAGGACATTTTAAGATTTAAAATTTCAAAATTTAACTGCAGTTCGCTACAATACCCGTCCTTCCCCGACAAACGACAAATTCCAAAATTTTAGAGAGGCAGAAGGGGCGGAAGTAAAAATGCTACAAATAAACTTAAATAATATGATATTCCAGAATAGCCACTTCTTTTACCTTGAGAGTGTGACATAAACAAAGGATTACAAAGAATACAATGACTGACGTGACCTTCTTTCTTTTTTTATCAGTTCTGTTGCCGATTGAGGGATCAGTAAGGTCTTGTTCAAATTACACCAACTGAATTTGTAGAAATTATTTGGCTCCATCTTATAAGATAGATGGCTTCTTTGCTGCAACGAACATAGAAGAAAACTACAAAAAAGCGAAAGTTAAAGGAATTGAATACACCACAAAGAACAAGTATTAAGAAAATTCAATGTAAACTGTGTCAGTTGTCTTGTAAAGAGTAGCTTCAAAGGTATGTTTGTTAATAAGGAGACTCAGGCCTTCTGGACTTTATTTTATTATCATCATAATTTATTTAGGTAAGTTGTGAAGTCATTCGGTGGAAGATTTTATGACTTTTTAGTTTCTGATAAAATATCCTCATTTCTCTTGAATATTTGGCGGCCAGTGGGTAGTTATTTTCTGGTTTATTTCGGGTAATCGAGTCCTTTATACGTCTGGCACGTACAACCCAAATAGTTCCATTTGTCTTTTCAGTTGTTGGGATTTATGGTTATTCTTAATATTTAAACCCTTTCAGTTGTAGTTGAACGTGGTCGAGAGTACAATCAGTGACAAGATTGTTGACTCGTTACGACTTAGATTGCAATATTCTGGAAAAGCATACCATATTTTTTCCCAATACCCTTGCTTTCACTCTTTCTTCCTCTGTACAATGTTGTACTTTGTTGCCTTCGCAACAACACTTTGAATTAGGGTAAGAGCAGGTAATGTGGCGATCTGTAGTGTATTTTAGCGTTCTTAACAGAGGCTGCGTGAATGTTTAGTGTCAACTTACTTTGAAGGTCACAAAGCGTACGTGCAGCTCTATATTTTAAGATCTGTCATTAAGTGTGCAGCTCACGTACAGATATCAAAAATAAATATCCGCTAAAGCTGAAGGGAAAGAGGACGTTTATAACACGGAAGGAGCACAGAGAAGATAAAAACTGAGGAGACACGGTAACACAACCATAGCAGCTTCTGACCATGGTGATCAACGTAACTAAAAAAATTACTCTCGAAAAAACGTGAACGCTCCAAGAAAGACTTGAAATAATGGCAACTGAAATTGACAGAACAAAGACAAAAGAAGCAGCTGATAAACCATTAGAAAACGAGTATGTAAAGATACTTAACAATGTAAAGGATAGGCTGGCAAGAGACATGGATCCAGATCAAATAGTGGTGAAAATGGCGAAATCAAATGTCTTTAGCCCCAAGGACGAGGAAGACATCAAAGGGAATGAATCCAAAACAAGATGGGACCGATCCGTTACCATGTTGGAAATACTTCCTAGAAGGGGTTTCAAAGCCTATGAAGCGTTCAAGGAAGCACTTATTAGCACAGATGGGCAAACGCACCTTGCGAATATGCTTCTGGCGGCAGGTGGGTGATGTTGTATTACGAAATTTTATGCCCTACCCAGCTGGAATCACTGCCCGTGTGTTTTATTGTAATCGACTGTTGAAAGCTCTTTGATTAATTGCCTTTAAACATTCAGACACAATCTGTCTCTTTGTTATCCGCCATAATTCCTTCTTAAAATGCCCAAATGATCTCGCAAGTGAAAGAATTTCTCCTTTAACAGTGCAGATTCTGTTCTCCTAACGCTTCACCGTGTCCACAGTCCTATTTCCTGTAGGTTAAAAAGTGTAAATCATCAACATATACTGCTGTGATACAAAGTTACAAATTTACTAAAAAATTTTGACTGCCAGTGCACCACAATCAGTATTCAAATAATGCATTTCTTCTCTGGTAGAAAATAAGGAGCTGAGAAATGAACTTGAAGTAGAACGGCAAAACAGTTTAGAGGCAAGGAGCAGAGCAGAGGCATGGAGCCGACAACAAAGCAACACAGGAGGTAAATATTAGTTTAACTAATGACCACTGATGTCGAATGTTTACAAAGTTTCTCTTCTCTTCGTGTAGACCGCTATTCCAATCAATTTTCATCGGTGAAAAAATACCTTGTTAAAGATGTAACATGGCACAGGATGATGATGGTGGCTTTTGGACCCAAAAGGCTGTATTTTTAGGATCCTCATAATTAAGTCTGATCATGGCACACGTGTCTTTGTAACTATGCGTATGAGGTGCCCTTGATCAAGTTGTTATAAATAGATTCATTTTCTTTAATGTTTATAAAGTGTGGAAAAAGGAAAACGAAGCCATGGGCAAACTTATCAACTTTATTAAGGTTAAGATTGAAAAATGTATACAGCATCTCATTACAGCCATTCAACGAATAACTTCTTGAGGCGCTTTTCACAGCGTGATACCAGAAATATCTCCTGGGGTATAAGGACTGGAAGCGCTTGCAAACCACGGCATATGATTTCAGGAATCTTTGATGTGATGAATTAAAATAAACACTAAAATATGTTCTGACTTCATTACTAGATACCTAAATAACTGAATATTTGTGATTGGAATTTTCCTTAAGCTGGAAATAATTTACTGTATCCAGGATAAAACTGACAGAAAATTTATCTCAAAGAATTATCGATGATTCGCGGTATTAAAAGAGAGAGAGAGAGAAAGAGATTACTTGCGTCACAACGTGATGCGAGAATATATGACTTTCAAACTAAAGGAAATCCCGCATGGCATTCTTACCACACCTACTAAAGTTCAGTTAGAAAGAGTACACAAAGCATTGAGGTTTGCGTCCGCTATAAAGGCATTCAGCGTACGATCGAAGCAGAAAGTGTAGGTGTTCTAGAAGTATTTGCATGAATGAAGAACTCATTTTTTCTTTCTATAGGAGAGAGCGGAGAAGAAAGTTTAGGAGATGAAGAGTCTCATCTCAAAATATTGCTGATCAGTGAATTCCAAGATTTGAGAGAATTCTTGACCAAACTAATAACATCAAAGACCGATGGTGACAAAAAGGAGATAAATGCAGGTGTCCAGAATCTGCTGACCAAAATTAAAGGAACTCAAAAGAAACAACAGGACATAACGACCCGTTTCGTCGCTTTTGAAAGCAAATTACCGATATTGCTCCAGGAAATCAAAGAGTGTATCGTCAACGAAATTCTAAAATACTTTAATAAGACAGAGGGTAGTCACCCAAATCGACTGCAGATGCAGTTAAATACCAGCGATAGAAAAACAGTTCAAGGTAGGTGATCTGTCTGCCCCTTTGTCATCTTACAATGAGAATGAAAGATTTTGCATCTTGAATCTGAGGAAGAACTACATTTAACAGTTAATATCATTTGGTAAACATCGTTGAGTAATCTTGAATTCGTTAAAAAGCTATTATTTAATAAATGTCGCACTGTCAAAAATGATTTTTTCAAGATACAGAGTCCGCCACAGCCAAGGAACTCAAGAGGATGAAGAAAAAGTTTGATCACCTGGAAGGAAGTAAGTATCAACTTAGCAAAGTTTTTCTCAGAGATATCATAGTTGTAAAATGATTGTAGTTAAAGGTTTGTGTTTAGAATCAGGTTTGCTAATACGAAGACCGAAAAAGTTTATTCCCACCGTGTAGTTGTATTCGTTTCTGTTGCTGGCTTGACTGGTGATCCTCATCCTCTGTCCTTAACCAGTCTATAACCAGCGCCCTTATTCTTAAATATTGAGACCGTTCCAATTCACCAACCAGTCTATAACCAGCGCCCTTATTCTTAAATATTGAGACCGTTCCAATTCACCAACCAGTCTATAACCAGCGCCCTTATTCTTAAATATTGAGACCGTTCCAATTCACCAACCAGTCTATAACCAGCGCCCTTATTCTTAAATATTGAGACCGTTCCAATTCACCAACCAGTCTATAACCAGCGCCCTTATTCTTAAATATTGAGACCGTTCCAATTCACCAACCAGTCTATAACCAGCGCCCTTATTCTTAAATATTGAGACCGTTCCAATTCACCAACCAGTCTATAACCAGCGCCCTTATTCTTAAATATTGAGACCGTTCCAATTCACCAACCAGTCTATAACCAGCGCCCTTATTCTTAAATATTGAGACCGTTCCAATTCACCAACCAGTCTATAACCAGCGCCCTTATTCTTAAATATTGAGACCGTTCCAATTCACCAACCAGTCTATAACCAGCGCCCTTATTCTTAAATATTGAGACCGTTCCAATTCACCAACCAGTCTATAACCAGCGCCCTTATTCTTAAATATTGAGACCGTTCCAATTCACCAACCAGTCTATAACCAGCGCCCTTATTCTTAAATATTGAGACCGTTCCAATTCACCAACCAGTCTATAACCAGCGCCCTTATTCTTAAATATTGAGACCGTTCCAATTCACCAACCAGTCTATAACCAGCGCCCTTATTCTTAAATATTGAGACCGTTCCAATTCACCAACCAGTCTATAACCAGCGCCCTTATTCTTAAATATTGAGACCGTTCCAATTCACCAACCAGTCTATAACCAGCGCCCTTATTCTTAAATATTGAGACCGTTCCAATTCACCAACTGAGTAGCTTTAACATGTTCTTAAGTAGTTTTGCTTGTTCTTGTTATAATTTTTGCTACACGAAGTAACTATGGCCTGACAATGTTTTCTCTTCACTTTTGTAGACATATCATTTGATGGCCTCTTTGTAGGCACCAAAGGATCCCAAATGTTTTCAAATGCTTTTCTTGCCTTTGACGATACAAATTGGCAACTCGATAACACATTGGAGAACCTTTTTTGAAATCCCTAAAAGCGGCTATCTGTATCATTACATTGAGCTGAGCTAGTCGTTACTAACGAGAAAAAAAGAAGTGGGAAAAGGAAGGCTGCCGTAAGAAATGTCACCATAGATAATTCAAAAGTTATTTGTAGAGCAAGAGTTATACTCTGTATCGTCATTTTTTTTTCCAGGCGTGTACTTTCCAAGGTTAAACGAGCAACCCTTTCAGAAAAAGTGTTGCGGCGTTCTTTGCGCCCTAAAGCCTTCGGGGAAACTTATTGCTAAAAGATCTTCTGAGCGAAAGCAGGAAAAAAACGTACAGAATGCCCCAGCAAACTGCGTATTTGACCATTCAACAGGCACCACAAGTGGAACCGATGAGGGGAAAGATTCATGGTGGTCTGTTGACCTTGGCTCAAAGCATCGACTATTTCTCTCTCATTACGAGTTGCGGCACGGTAAGCCAGGAGCTGACTCGCTTCTCACAGAGTGGCAACTTCAAGGATCCATAGATGAAGCAATAAATAGCTGGGAAAACATTGAAACTATTTTTGATAAAAGTGATCCTCAGTTCAGTAACTCTGACCGTTATATTTCAGGCAGGTGGTCGGTTGGAGGTAAAAGGAAAGCGTACCGTTACTTTCGCATTAAACAGACTAGAGTCAATAAATCGGGCAAGTACGGAATTTTCTTATCAGGCATTGAACTGTACGGTACACTGCTTAATATTTGAACGCTTTAATTTTTTTTAATCCAGATAAGATGAAATGATTTAATGATATTGTTAAGTTGGCTATAAAATTATTCAAATTGTCATTTCTTTTAAATTTTAGAAGATCTTTTGGAATAAGCTTACCGTATTTTTGACGTTTCAATCATTCAAAGATACTTTTTGATGTCACAGATTTTAGCTGGGTTTTTCTATTCCTCAAGCTGAATAGATGAGGGTGGTTGATTGGGCCACGCATGATTTCAAACTTCAGCCGTTTACCTGAAATGATACACAATAAAAAAATTTTGGGGTGTCCTCTTCAGTAAAAGAAATTTGTAAGCAACAGTAACGAATTTAATTCTTGCATCATTACTTCATATGCGGTTCTTACAGGAGAAGGAACGTGTAATTTTTATTCATGAAAGCGTATCAGAGGACTCTGAAAAGTGAATATCTCACGCCGTAAACGGTGAGCTGTTCGTAAACATTTTTCCCGCGCGTTGAAAAATATTTGAAGGATAATAAATGTAGCAGGGGTCTTTTTGCAATCTCTTTGCAAATATTTCAAACGAGTTCTTACTAGATCTCACTAACTCAAACAAGCAATCTATGGGTACAAAATGTGTACAAACTGTAGCAACCAACGTCAAAAGTATAATAACTACCTGGAAATTTCGACAAGAACAGTTTACACGCTGACGACAGTAACAAAGCAGAAGAAAGCCGTTAAGTTGGATTTTCAGGCCATCGCTGGAGACGAAGGTGTAAGCAACTTCTTAGATTGACAATACTTTGACAATACTTTTATTTTCTTTCACCATATTTCCTTACAATATACGATATTCTACCAAACTTATCATATATTTATTTAAGAAGAAATAAATAAATACAAAAAAAAAAAAAAATTGAAAGAAATACCCACCCGAATGTAGCAAAGCTAATCGAGTCTGGTGGTTGCAGACAATATTAATATATATATATATCAAGGAGGTTGCAAATAAAAATTACACGAAGATTACAGTATTGTTAATTTAGAAAAGTGAAATTGATTCAAACATGTGTTGTAGAGCATTTTCAAGGTTTAAATTTCAAGAATTTTTAGGTTTACCTCTTGTTTTATTAAGTCTCGCCTTTTCGCCCCTACGTGCTATTTTGATGAATCTATAGTTTTGATCATTTATTTTTAGTGTGTGCTTGAACTTGGCTCAGTTCTCACCGTGCTAGACATTTTAATCCCTTGTTGTGGTTGAGGATAACTAGTTTGCTAGGTGGTCATGTTTGGGTTGGTGAAACTGACCTTGAGTTTTACCCACACTGAACATCCTGTTTTGGAAATTCCCACGGTCAGCTAACCCAAACATGTCTGTGATTTTTGTATTTAATACTGGGGCACTCCTAGCTGAAAGTAGTAGAAATAAGCAGTGGAGAAAGAGAGAGAACATTAGCTGTAGTAGAAGCAGCAGTATAGGAGAATAAAGAAGAAAATTACAGTCTCAGTACCTCTTGTTAATTCGCCAAGCGAGTGGTAAAACCCCCACAACACAAGTATATGACAACGAAGCAAACAAAGTAAATTAAAGTATGAAGTTTACAGTAGATTATTAATGTAAATAAATATAGAAGGTGCTATTTTAGTTCCATAAGTCCAGCAGTCATTTTAGCAACAATCGTTTTTTAGAGTCATTATTGTTTTCATTGTTGAGTAATTTTAACAAAAGTGTATGGACTTTTTTGCTAAAAGACCTATTAGGCAAGGAGCGCAAGCTACATGGAAGGTTATTCCATCCTTTGGAACCAAGTCTTGAAAATGAAGAAAGTTATAGGTTAATTAAGCCTTAATTTGTTGACATAATAATTGCCAGCATTAGAAAATCTCGTATTGTATGTGTGAATTTTATGAGATTGAATAAAGAGATTTGATATTTTAAAGGGTGTTATGCCAGATGATACATCATGCATTTGAGCAGCCACAGTTTTAAAGTACAACATGTTAACCGGTAAAATATTTGCAGAAATAAATAGTGGTATGGTATGAGTGAGCTCTGTATTCCATACCATATATAAATCGAAGAACACGCTTTTGTAAAATAAAATTTTGTTCATATGAGTTTCTGCAGCTTGAGCCGAAGTAACTATGCCATAGTGTATACAGGGAAAAATCAGAGTTTAATAGATTTCGAGGAGTGTGTCAGACGGGACAAAACGTCTGATGTTGGCGATTACACTTACAGTTTTAATTATTTTGCAAACTATGTAATTAATATGATGTTTCCAACTTAGAGTACTGTCAATAAGGACTCCCAAGTACCTCACGTATTCCTTATATTCCATGGAAGTGATATCGTTAGTATTGTTATTAATTATTTTTAAGTCCATAGTTGAATTTAGTTTCTTTTGTGAGGGACGGAAGATTACATAATTAGATTTCTTAGTATTCAAAGTTAATTTGTTAGCATTTAACCAGTCAGTAACGTTTTTCAGCTCATTATTAACAACAGTCTCAAGTGATTTCAGACTTTTATCAGCATAAATTAAATTAGTATCGTTAGCAAAGAGATGAAAATAAAAAATTTCAGAACAATTGGGGATATCTTTTATATAGATTAGAAAGAGAAGAGATTTTATGGCTGTCGCGATAATGATTCCATATATTTCATATATTTTGCGGGTAGCTTTTCAGCTCTATCACTTCGTCTGTTGTGTCGTGTGTTAATTTTTTATGAATGTTGCACGCTATTGAAAAATGCTATATATTTGAGAAAGCCATACTGTAAAAGAGTCCTAAAATAATCTCTGTATGTGACCGCTTACGGTCATGTACAGAGGTGCTTGAATATGCAGTTTTCAGATTTCTTGGAACATAACTACTTCCGTATCTGATGAATTTAAAGAGGGTGTATTCGCTACCGTTTATTCTGTCGTCAGTATTCTGAAGTGCTCGTTTCACAGATAATCGTTCTATTGTGTATGATTTGCACATCAGTGTTCACTTCAGGACCTTTAATCGGCAGCGGAACCGATCGAGAACCGAGTAAATCACTCCACTAAAGACGTCTTTGTAACGTCAGCTTCGGTGTTCGTTTTTATCATTTGTTTATGTCACACCCACATCGAAAAACATAACTAGTGCAGAGAGACTTTCGAAGTTTCGTCTTCGGTATCCCAATTCTTAATAAATAACCTTATAAGTCCGCTCTGTTTTAAGTGCGAAGATATAGTTGGAAAATTATAACTTAACGTGATGACAAAAGCGCATAGAAAATCTAAGCTGTACCACCTTGTCGAGGCTAATTTATTGAGAGGATAAAACATGTGGAACCATATGTATCTTTTTTAATCTACCACTACAATATTGTACGTGCAACCAAAATAAGGAGATGTTTACGCAACCAGGATGTTTTGCGACAAGAAACTCCTTGGGAGTCATTTGTTGACATGTTTTAATTGGCTATTTACACTTTAGCGGGCTTTGAAATTCAGTTCGAATATACGTTTTTGTAAACGACTCGCGTGTTTATCAATATTTCTTTTCTTGGAAATTTCATTTAAAATAATAATGCTAAGTTTGACTTGAAAAAAAGAATTTAAACAAAATTGGCCCTCGAAGGTCTACCGTATCCTTAAAACGCTGGATCACGTTCCCTCGCCCTCGAGCAAAGCGAGCCAGAGAGAGGTGGGTCCGGCACAAATGATAATTAGTGCTAGAACCCTTGTAGTTACTAAAAGTTTCTCGCGGGCAAATGGCACTCGAGCCGTGGCGCTGTCTATGAAGGCCTGCTCGCAAGCTAATAATTCTGCGCGTATTGCCTCTAGCTTCACCAATGTCATCGAAGCATTCAATTCTACTCTTTCCCCTTCAAACTATTCTGCTGACAAAATAAAGCTATTCTAATCGACTTGCCAATGTCTATAGTTCACAGCAATTTTATCAAGGCAAGTGTCTCAAGACTTCTGTCCCAAGTTTTGTATTCATAGCACACACCGAAATCAACTTCTACGCCATTTCGTTCCCACAGGCTTTTGGCAGTAGAGAAAATTACCGAACTTCAAATATGTCAGACGTCAATCATAAGCACATCTTGAAGAAATCCTACGATCAGCTCTTAGGAGACGTTGATCCAGACAAGGTTGGAACTCATCTTGCACAAACCAAAACGATCACCGAAATGGAACTGCGAGCACTGATTATTAATGAAGGTAGGATACAGACGTTGTTGAGGATAATAGCCAATAGAGGAAAAGAGCCGTACGAAGAATTTTTAAAAGCCTTGCAGAAAGAAAAATGCGTTGTAGCTTATCATCTTCTAAAAGAAGGTAGGTTGGTATTTGTTTGAAAACACTTTTCAAAATCAGGTCACCGTACTTTACATAGTCAAATGGATCCCTTGCAGACAAACATGCAGTAAAAATCAAATTCTTAAGTGATCCTCTCATATCAAAGGTATTATATCTTGTGATTCTCCTCCCAAAGGCGGCAACTCATCCCGTAGTTGGCAAAGTAAAAATACTAAGGGTTTATTCGATCCATATTTCAAAGTGAATGCATTCTCCTGTAAACTTAAGCCTAGCCTGTAGTGCTGGTGTCTTATTAGCATAATTGTAATCACATGATTTCGAGCGCAGTTTGGGATAAATCAGCAGGAGTAAATTTTTCAAGGGCTAATCCAATTGTAGTCTTTGAAAAATTTACTTTTAACAATTCATTACCCCACCCCTCCCCTTCACTTCTTTTTGACCGTCAGTCGCTCCTCTGGTACAAATTTATCGCTCTCCCCAACCTTCACTGCTGTACTGATAAACCAAAATTGACAGCTATAACTTTTACCCGGGTAATACTGAACCCATGCTAAAACTACGCATACTCTTTAGGCTACTGTCAAGCCGATGCAAATTATACAAAACATTATTAAAATTTAAAAAATTAACTACATGACACAAGGTGTTTCATAATTGTACAAACATCTGTGGGACAAAAAGAGCGATTGAAATTGTTTAAGTTGTTCTAAGGACTTGATATCAGCTATTTCGGGTGACAGATTGAGAAAGGCTTGAGAGATGTTAATTCATGACGTTATCGTTCCTCATTTTACTAACACGCCAGAGAGAGGACTGCAATATTGCAAGATGAGTTAGCATGTACATCCTCAATAAAAGCCACTTAATTGTTGAACTGCCCAACTTTGAAAAATAAAGCATTTTCATGAGCCTATCTCATTCAGAACACTGAACATTATGCGATCTCTATTGCTATTTTGTAGAAAAGGCAATTAGTGACTACAAACTAAAAGAAACAATCGAGAAACTCAGAAAAATTAAAGAAGAGCTCTTACTTTTAAAGGATGAGGCTGCAATAGAGAAGACAACATTTAAGAAAGGTAAGAATTACAGTGCTAAACCAGCAAAAAGAATTAATGTACAATAGTTTCTTTGACAAAGACAACTGTAGCTGGTTTATCAAAAAGTTAACTTTTTTTCATCAACTGAATTGATAATGTCAATTTTTCAGAGCGAATGGAGAAAGGCTAACGCTCGAAACGTCAGCTAAGAAACTCTTTACAGTGGCCAATTTACAATATCTACTCAGTTGATAAAACCAAATCATCTTTTGATACTCCCCAAAAACGCAGTATTCTAGTTTCTTTAGAAACTTACCCCCTCTATTTATTTGTGGGTTATGAAAAAGCTTTTCTCGAGCATAAACCGTTGCTGAAATTTAATCTGAGTGACCTCACTGATCAGAGGTAGATCTAGGGGAGGGGCCCTGGGGGTCTCTACCTTGTGTATATAAATATTAAGGGAGATACCAAAATTCTTAAAGATATTTTTAGCACCCTCCAATATGAAATATCTTCCACTGAAGCGAGACATTGTCAACTATATAAATCCTTGGGAAAGAATGAAAAATGAACGCTCACATAATTCCATTTGATATATCAGGTGAGATGGGATACCCAGTAATATAGGTACCCCTGGGGATGCTCGGTGATATGGGTACCCATGAGGATACTCAGTGATATAGGTACCTATGAGGATACTCAGTGATATAGGTACCCCTGGGGATACTCAGTGACATAGGTACCCCTGGGGATACTCTGTGATCTGGTACCCCTGAGAATACTCAGTGATATAGGTACCCATGAGGATGCTCAGTGATATAGGTACCCCAGTGGATACTCAGTGATATAGGTACCCCTGGGGATACTCTGTGATCTACGTACCCCTGAGAATACTCAGTGATATAGGTACCCCTTTGGATATTCAGTGATATAGGTACCCCTAGGGATACTCAGTGCTATAGGTACCCCTATGGACACTCAGTGATATAGGTACCCCTTTGGATATTTAGTGATATAGGTACCCCTATAAATACTCAGTGACATAGGTACCCCTAAGAATACCCAGTGATATAGGAACCCCAAGGGATACTCAGTGATATAGGTATCTGTATGGATACTCAGTGATATAGGTTCCCCTATGGATACTTAGTGATATGGGTACCCCTTTAAATACCCAGTGATATAGGTACCCCTATGGATACTCAGTAATATAGGTACCCCTATGGATACTCATTGATATAGGTACCCATAGGAATACTTAGTGATATTGGTACCCCTAGGGATACCCAGTGATATAGGTACCCCTATGAATACCAGGTGATATAGGTACCCCTAAGGATACTCAGTGATATAGGTACCCCTATGAATACTCAGTGATATAGCTACCCCTATAGATACTCAGTGATATGGGTACTCCTAGGGATACTCAGTGATATAGGTACCCCTATGAATACTCAGTGATATAGGTAACCCTAAGAATACCTAGTGACATAGGTACCCCAAGGGATACTCAATAATATAGGTACCCATGAGGATACTTAGTGATCTAGGTACCCCTGGGTACACTTAGCGATATAGGTACCTCTGGGGATACTCAGTGATATGAGTACCCCTATGGATACTCAGTGATAGAGGTACCCCTGGGGATACTCAGTGACATAGGTACCCCTAGGTATACTCAGTGATATAGGTACCCCTACGAATACCCAGTGATATAGGTACCCCTAAGGATACTCAGTGATATAGGTACCCCTATGAATACCCAGTGATTCAGCTACCCCTATGGATACTCGGTGATATAGGTACTCCTAGGGATACTCAGTGATATAGGTAACCCTAGGAATACTCAGGGATATAGGTAACCCTGGGAATACGCAGTGATATAGGTACCCCTAGGGATACTCAGTAATATAGGTACCCATGGGAATACTCAGTGATCTAGGTACCCCTGGGTACACTTAGTGATATAGGTACCTCTGGGGATACACAGTGATATGAGTACCCCTATGGATACTCAGTGATAGAGGTACCCCTGGGGATACTCAGTGATATAGGTACCCCTACGGATACTCAGTGATATAGGTACCCCTTTGGATACTTAGTGATATAGGTACCCCTGGGAATACTCAGTGATATAGGTACCCCTGGGAATACTCAGTGATATAAGGACCCCTTTGGATATTCACTGATATAGGTACCCCTGGGGATACTCAGTGATATAGGTACCCCTGGCAATACCCAGTGATATTCTTGACTTTCACGTGAGGTCACAGGCATATCCAATTACAGTGTCCGCCATTACTGTGCCCCTCAGCAGTAGGGAAATGTATGAAAAGTAATGCCATTTCTGTAGTTTTTTAATTTTATGGTTGAAAAGCGCTTTTATAGACCTGTAAATGTCAGTTCCAGTATTGTCGAAGTATGCTTTATCACTAGAGGGTAATGTAAAGAATCGTTACATGCAGAAAATTTAAAAAATCGGCATTGATCCAGCTACTATTCCAAACGAAGAGTTTAATCCTGAGTGTTTACCGCCAGTAGAGCAGTCGGACTTGTTTAGTTTCTTGATTTTGGAAACAAGTCATTATACTAACGACCAGTTCAAGAACTACAAAAGTCTCGAAGCATACAACCAAGTGGTCTCTGTGTTTGTAGCGTCCGTGAAGGGAAGAATTGTTTCTGATAAGTATGTAGTCGTCGCCAAAGTCCGACATTCACAACGTACGAATGATCCTCTCGTCGATATCTGGCTTATTACAGGAAAAGATGGAAGAATTTTCTCCGCTCATTGCCTGGGCTGTAAGGCAGGTGTTGCTGAATCGTGCTCACACGTTGCCAGTGTTTTATTTCATATCGAATGCTGGACTCGCATCAACGGAAAGTTGGCTTGTACGCAAGTAAAATGCTCATGGCTTCTTCCAACTTATGTAAGTAATGTTACCTATGCAAGGGCAAAAGAAATTGATTTTTCTTCAGCTAAAAAGTTGAAAGAAAAACTTGACAATAACATCGAATCTTCTGATGGATTCTCCAATCAAACTCGACTGAATGTTGGAGCCGCGGCGAACAAGAACACGAACCCTAGCGTTTCAGGGGAGGATGTGTCGGAATTTTATAAAAAGCTGAATCGGTGTGAAACAAAGGCTTCAATATTAAGTTTAATCGACCCATATGCTGATCAGTTTATTATAAAAAGCGGAAACATCCCAGTTCTAACAGATCTTTACGAGTCAAGTAATTTAGATCTGAAATACCTCGAGCTTTTACGGAAATGTTTAGAAGTTAAGATAAACATTTCAGACGAAGAAATCGCGTAGGTACTAAAAGTTGGAATCACCTGAAACCACCTGAAACCATCTGAAACCACCTGAAACCATTTGAAACCATCTGAAACCATCTGAAACCATCTGAAACCACCGATGAAACCACCTGAAACAATCTGAAACCCCCAAGGAAACCATCTGAAATTACCTGAAAATATCTCGAAACAATTTAAAACAACATGAAAGCACCTAAAAAATTACGGGTAACATGAGAAAATAAGTGTTAACAATCGAGTTTATCCACAGGAGGCCCGGCTTACGGATATCGTATATAATGCCCTACAGTACAGAATAGGCACCACAAACAGGTCTTCAGGGAAACATTCTATTGTTCTTGTTGAAAACACACTCAATTAGCTCTACGAATGGCTGGGAGTTGCACGGGAATATGCGAATTCCTTTCTTGACAAAGCACTTGCGCGACAATAACAACATGCGATCGCGAATGCAAAGAAGAAACTGTTTTAAATCGAAAGAAATACGTGAAGTTTTTTCAACGGGATCATGCAAAGTATATATGAAAAAGCCCAGGAAGGCCTGAAGATTTTCAAACTTTCTAAGGAAATCTTGAACATTGTGTTACTTTTTAATCAGAGACGAATTCATAGCGTGACCTAGAATCTCACCCATTTTGTTTTTGCAAAAGTGAAATATATGTGGATTTTTTGCAAGGGATTTTACTGCAAATGACGGAATATAGCTGATGAATGGTGCTTTAACTTCCACTGCCTAAGTAAATTGACTAGATAGTTGAGATTTTGAGAAAAAAAAAAGCCTAAAGTCCAGTTTGTGGTGCCTATTCTGTACTGTAGGGCATTATATACGATATCAGTAAGCCGGGCTCATTGTGGATAAACTCGAGTGTTAACACTTATTTTCTCATGTTACCCGTAGTTTTTTAGGTGTTTTCATGTTGTTTTAAATTGTTTCGAGGTATTTTCAGGTAATTTCAGATGGTTTCCTTGGGGGTTTCAGATGGTTTCAGGTGGTTTCATCGGTGGTTTCAGATGGTTTCAGGTGGTTTCATCGGTGGTTTCAGATGGTTTCAGATGGTTTCAGGTGGTTTCAGGTGATTCCAACTTTTAGTAACTACAGAAGAAATCGACAGCATCGAAGAAGATACGCGTACTCAAGCTAAAGGTGCAGGATTTTTTAGGCATCGTGCAGGCAGAATTGGAGCCTCTGTCTATGGTGCTGTGCTCCATGGAAATCTCGCACAACCTTCTTAAAGTCTTATTCAGTCTATCTGCTATCCGCATCTGTTTAAAGTAGACAACAAGGCAACAAAACATGGATGTAAATACGAGGAACAAGCTATCAGAACTTATGAACACCACATGAAATCGCTACATACCAACTTTCAAGTTAAGAGATGTGAACTTTTCATAAACAAAGACTTTCCTTTTCTACATGCTACACCAGATTTTTTGGTATCGTGTGATTGCTGTGGATTGGGCTGTGGTGAAGTTAAATGTCCCATTTCTGTCACTAATCAAGAATATAGCCTGAAAGCAAGCTCTTTCCTCGAAAATGTGAATGGGGTATTAAAGTTGAAGAAATCCCATAAGTATTACTATCAAGTACAGCAGTAGCTGTTGACATTGTCTGATCGAAAATATTGTGACTTTGTTGTTTTTGCCATTGATTCTGATGGGAATTCGCATGTTTTGTGTGACAGAGTCAACCCTGACCCAGAGCACTCTAGCAGTGCTATGAAAAAGCTGGAAACATTTTGGAGAATTTGCATTCTTCCAGAAATGCTTGGAAGATGGTACACCAGACGGTGTGATCTATATGAGAGCAAACTCGATGATAATGCCATATGTTTCTGTAGAGGACAGCCCAATGATGACATTGTATCCTGTACCAATGTGAACTGTCCATATGGGCAATTCCACACTAAATGCCTCTCCTTAGATAATGTGAT
>NC_142530.1:23307964-23330464 GCF_964205215.1 Stylophora pistillata
ACGCGTGATATGTGGCATAAAAAGGCGATGAAAACCAACGACAAATTGCACTGGAATGCTTATCGCTTTTTCCGTCAGGAGGTCAAACATGAAATCAAGCTTGCCGAAAAAGAACATGTTCGTTCTGAAATCTCAAAATCGAATGGAAACTCCAACTCGATTTGGAAAATTCTTAACCGTTGTCTTCCCAAGAAAAACGCTCCATTAGCCGCTGTTGAAAATCCACTCCTTCTGGCAAATAAATTCAATGAATTTTATGCTAACGTGGGAAAAGTGACAGCTTTGAAAGCCACGGACCTTGCTGAAGAACATAATCTCAACTCCCGAGACACTGAGGGAATTCATCCGTGTGAATCCATTCGCAGCTCTGGTCAAAATACCTTGTTTATGTTCCGTTCCATCACTACGGGCGATGTGCAGAAGATTATTATGAGTATACCGTCTAACAAAGCTCCCGGTTGCGACAAAGTAAATGCAAAAATTCTGAAAGATAGTTCACCAGTTATTGCTCCCATCATAACAAGTCTTATAAATGACTCCTTTTCTCTGGGCAGTTTTCCACTACAATGGAAGAAAGCAGAAATCGTTCCAATCATTAAATCAGGCGACAGTGAGGAACCTGCCAACACAAGACCAATTTCACTACTACCCATTTTATCTAAAGTATGCGAAAGAGCAGCTCACTCGCAACTAGTCAACTTCCTTGACTCAAACAATATAATATATCAAATGCAAAGCGGAAACAGAAAATTTCACTCAGCCGAGACCTCATTACTTTATTTCACAGACGAACTACTAAATAACATGGATCACAGAAAGATGTCGGTTATAGTTCTCTTGGATATGTCCAAAGCTTTTGATAGCATTCGACATGACTTGATGTTGCGAAAACTTCGCAACGTTGGTTTATCGGAAATAGCTTGTACCTGGTTCGAGAGTTATTTGACACAACGTCAACAAGTTGTATAGATTCAGGATACCTTGTCCAGCCCTCTACCCTTAACAGTCGGAGTACCGCAAGGATCCATCCTGGGCCCAGTATTGTTTACATTATATGTAAACGATCTCTTTCGAGTTCCAAAACACTGCAAACCCCTGGGCTATGTGGATGACACAAAAATTTTCCTCGGGTTCCCCTCAAACAAACTTCAAGACGTTATCTCTGCTGTAAACGAAGATCTAGAAGAAATATTGAGTTGGTGTTGTAGAAATTCGCTGCTCATAAACCCTGATAAAACAAAACTTCTCTATGTGGGCGTCCCCCAACTAATGAGAACTTTACCTGCCACTCTTCCAAGTGCCACAATATTGGGAACTGAAATCAAGCCTGTGACCGTAGTTAAGGACCTGGGAGTGCACATTGATTGCCATCTCAACTTTAATGAGCACATCACAAAAACGGTATCTGACTGTATGTTTAAATTAACGAGAGTCAATAGGATAAAACATTTACTGGATCGAAGCACTCTGATATACCTCATAAACGCTTTCGTCTTTTGCAAACTTTTTTATTGTTCGACAGTTTGGAGCAACACAAGTAATAAGAATATCAAAAAACTTCAGTTAGTCCAGAACTACGCTTGCAGGATCGTGACTGGCTTGAAAAAGTACGATCACATCACAGAGGCACTGAAGTCTCTTAAATGGCTTAACGTAAAGAAAAAACTACTTTTTAATGACTTAGTCATGGTTTATAAATGCATCAACAACTTGACTCCTAACTATCTCTGTGAACGATTTAAACAACGTTCCGAAATTCACCAAAGAGATACCAGACAGAAGAGCGAGCTTACGTTGCCCAAGTGCAGGATCGCGGCTGGGCAAAGGGCTTTTGCCTTCCGTGGGGCTAAAAGTTATAATTTTTTGCCCAAATTTATCAGAGACACAGATAGCCTAAGTGGTTTTAAAAAGAAAATTTTTAAGAATATTCTTAATTCGTAACATGTGACTTTAGTATTGAAATATAAGCTAATTTTTTTTGTTTTTGTTTTTTTTGTTTTTTTTGTTTTTTTTTGTTTTTTTTTGTTTTTTAATATCATGTTATCTTATTATGACGTTTTTACGACTTAATATCTTATATTCATGTATGGCGGAAGAGCCCCCAGGGGGGAGCTATGCAATAAAGTATGTATGTATGTATGTACCTCCATTGTGGCTCTTTGATATTTCGTTACCAGTTCCTCTCTCTCTAATGGAGGTTAGTGATTCACGATGATGTTAAATCATGGAAGAAGCTGTTGCTATATCATTTTGTGTAATGCATTTCGTTGCTAATTGCGCATGACCTTAATAACGCATGTTTGGATCAATGCTTGATGTCTTTGTGCGATTCTTGTGAAGTCACGAACACGCAATCGTGAAAGCCATAGAGTGGACAACAGACAATGAAGGTAGGTATTTCTGGGTTTTGGAACAAAATGATTTCCACAAATTAAAGTATTCCTTCCTTAAACGCGTACCTTTTCTGTGACAAAGGTGTCGACATCTGTTTTGGTTTACCTTTTACATATGCAAGTAGTGAAATTCCTGGGAAGATTTCCGTTTAACCCCATACTTCACTATGCATGCAATTCTTGGATAGAAAAAACATTTTTAAATCGCCCGCGGCGCTTGTGTGAAGAAAGGCGATTTCGGAGCGTGTTTCGCAATATTGGAAGAAAAAGTGAAAGGAAAAAGTCGACGATGTTAATTTTCTTCACGATATTTGTCAATTGCAGACTTCCACGGTCACACATAGCAAGGCCAAAGCATTACAGTTACGTTTAACTTTTTTTTCCCAAATTAGATAGCGTAATCAGGAAGCTTAGAATCCAGTGACGAGTTTTGGCAACAAATATCATCCTTTTAGATAGATTTTACTTGCGAATCCCGGCTCCAAACGTGAGCTATCTAACCTTCCGTCACTCTCACCACTAACAGACATTTTTAGCCCTACCCTCATCCGAGTGATCACAGAACACTACTCTAAATAGAACTTAAAAATAAAAGTAAATGTCTGCATGAAGTAACGAATTTAAGTTCACTAAAAACGGGCAAAGAAGTCCATGAAGTCAGGGTATTTCTTAATAGCTTAACCTTAGTGAAGAAAACAATTTTTTCCACACTAACTTGCCTATATCATAATAATATAGACCCATCCAAACTAGGGCATTGCCAACTTTTTTTTTTAAACAACTGTCATATTCATCAGATTTTTATTCATAGTAACATTTCTTTCTTCGACTCCTTTGAGCCCTTCTCTTGGTTGCTTCTCTCGCACAACACACAGGGATTGTCCTACCGCTTGGCTCGATATACCTCTGAAAAGAAAAAGCAGTAAACAAATGTAAATGTATTTGTGCCACCACCGCATTACAACCCATACTTGGCGACGTACGGCAGGAACAGGTGATTTCCTCTGACAAATGTGCAAGCACATTTTCGCGTTAAATGAAAGCTTTTGTTTAGTTGTATTAATTATGCTATGATTAAAGCACACCGTTCTCTAGGCAATTAAAAACAGATTTACCTACCTAACAATTTTTCTGCACTCCATTTTTTACCAATATCTTTAAAGGCGTCGAAAAGACATCCCACAGTTGCGTCACATCCTTTCTTATCCCTCCATTATTGAAGTGCGGCAAATCCTCTATCTCTTGCGGGTTGATGATCTGTTTCTATATTGCGAATTTCGCTTTCTGGTATTTTAAGAACTACTCCAAGGTCCCTCCAACAATTTCCTGCTTCTTCCTGTATTGACACGCATTGTAGTAAAGTAACGACCTTCTTTCTCAGTTCTTCGATTTCAGCAGCGTATCCTGAAGACGAATAAGGCGATCTACAAAGTCCATTACACGCCACTTCATGTAAACACCAACGTATAAAAGTTTTAAATAATATTACATTCGAACCTGGGTTAAGCGGTGACCCTCGATTGACCGTCTCACTTATTACAGGTTGACCGCTAGATACAGGTTCCACAGAATGAGGGTAATACCGAGAAAAGGAAATATGAAATGGCCTTGAGGACCAAAAGAAACTCTCCGACATTTTATAACTGTTACCCTTGGTATGTTCTATGTTATTTTTGGGAGAGATCTTCTTTGAGAACAAATACAAAAGCAATCTTTTTTTACCAACACCCAAATCATTTGTGGTAATTATTGCATCAAGCAAAGACGACTTGCTAAAAAACAGTGCTTCCCCCACCTTGGGTAAACTTGATGTAGTAAATCTAACAATATACTTGAATCAGGGGCCTGTCTTGCTCTTTCAGTTTGATCCGAGGTTTCTAAACTCCTCAAGTCCATTTTAGATAAGATGAAAGAAGGAACGTAATAGTGTTTAAAGCTTGCAACAATTCGAGGTTTTCATAATAAGCTGCGTAATGAATTTATGTTCACAGCTAGCTGCAATATGAAGCAATTGCGGAGTAATTTCCTTACATTTAAAAAAAATTAAGGCTTCCACAGGTGTTGCACCATCGCATCCCGAAACCAGTTTGACATCTTCATCTCGGTATATCAAGCGGCATCATTCAAAATTACACTTACCTACAATTATACACCTTTCTTTTATGCTAATTAATTTTCGTTTAACTTTTCAAGGTGTGGGTGTACCACTTTGATTGCTTCCTTAAAGAATCCATGGGCCTTGACACCCTTCCTTCGTAATATCTCTAGCAACTGGCCATGTTTTTCCACATGCTCAACCAGTCTATGACTGCATGTGCCTACTGTTGTACACTTGTAGAGTATTGCACTAAAAAAGCCATGTGCTATTAAATGCAAAAGGGTCAATGAACAGCTAGAATAGGTAAACGTATTAAATTTGCTTTAAACTAATTTCAATACAAAACTTCACCACTTCGTACCCTCTGCGTACCTGGCGCCAAGGGTATAGCTCAGGCTATGGGTATAGACTCCTCTCGAGTCTGAGGGTATGAAGTTTGAGTCCCGGCCGCAACAGCTTTTTTGTTTTTGTTTTTCTGTTTTGTTTCGTTTTTTCTTTTTTTTCTTTTCAATTCAGTTCAAATTCTTTTTCAAAGGATATGTTGGATATGTTCAGAGTCAAACGCATATATGTGCGAACGTTTGACGACTCACTATGGCTCTGACGTTTAAATAAATAACAAAGTAGGAATGCAGAGGTGAGGCCTTGAGAAAAAAAATTACCGCAACTACGAAGAGCTAAGAGTTTGCCATTAAAGGAAACCTGCGCTGAAAAACAGTTATGGTGTCAAAACTTACTTGGTACCTCACTTTAACAATCCCTGTGGTTTTGAGTTAATAATTCATTACATGATTCGAATTCGGAGCGTTTGTTGTTGACTTTCAGATCTCTCGCTCGCCGCCATGTTTTCTTTTCGCAAAGGTTTGTGGAAGTTTGTGACTTCAGTGCGTTGTCGGATAATTGTTTCAACATGGCTTCCGCACAGGAATTTGTTGTTACTCCGTACAATTTTGAGCCAGAATACGAAGAAGGCGAAAAAAGCAGTAGTTCAAGTGAAAGCGAGAATTCAGATCGCAGCAATGAAAAAGTTTTCGGTCGGTTAGTCACTCTGGACTGGTGTAAATGTTTGCACTGCACGGCAGCAACATTAAACCAACCGAAAGAATGTCTGTGTTACAAAGACATTTCTGAAGCATCGGCTTTAACGGACGCAAACAGCGAGCCGATTACGTGCATAATTCACCACGCCAATTTCAGAGCAGTTTGTTTGAATCGAGCAGCTTGAAAACAACCATTGTTCACATAAAACAACTGGTGCAAGGCATGGATTTTTCCGCTTCAGAACTCCCCAATGAGTATGTAATGAGTAAAATATATATAATTTGGATATATCAACAAAGTTGAAATGGTAAATTGGCCATCGTAACGATTACAAAAGCTGACGTTTCGAGCGTTAGCCCTTCGTCGCAGCGAATAGAGGAATTGTGGGTTGTGTGTATATTTTCTGCCTTTAAAATATATATATATATATATATGTACATATTTTTTTGCTTGCGACTCGAGGTAAAACTTATTAAAATATCTTTTGACTGTTTTACATCAAGTGTCTTTGTTTTTGGGACTACTTTGCCTCTGATTAGTGGGTTCAGTAATGAACATAAACTAACGTTAAAGTGCATATGACAAGTTTTTTTTTTCGACAGATTCTAGTTGCTTATATCGTCTTTAATATACTTGAGGAATTTGGGAGCAATCCGGTAAATATAAGTACTGAATTTTTTCATTTGAATCGCTGTCACCGCTTGAATTTTTTTTACCGCCACTTCGCTCGGCCAGACCACCAAATAACTAACCTCGTGACGTCACATGGTGTGTAACACTACAGCAATGGCGGACTCCAGTCGAAAGCGTAAAGGAGGGAAAAGATGTGTCGCTGGAGCACCAAATAAGACGAGTTGTAGCAATAATTCATACACACCTGGTATAACGATGCATCAGTTCCCTTCTAATCCAGAAATAAGATCGAAATGGGTGAAATTTGTCCAAGTACATAGACCAGAAGACTTCAAGGAACCCGTGAATAAACATGCTTGCTTGTGCTCTGCACACTTCGAAGATTCATGTTTTACCCGAGATCTTACTATCGTTGAAAGCATGAGCGAACAAAACTTGCGCCGAGTGTTAATGAAGGGTTCAGTGCCAACGAGAGATACGACAAAAGCTCCAACGACTCCGATTTTAACTCAAAGGGAGAAAAGACAGGTAAGATAGTTTTGCACATAAGGAGGTACTCCGACGTGTGGTCAAAAGCTTATTCTAGTGTGTATTGTTTTTTTTTTTTTAGATAAAACGAGATGTACTGAAAAGTCTTGACGTTTATGATCCCGTCAATAAACGGAGAAAAGTTGTGGAGGAAGAAATATACTCAGAAGAAACGACAGAGAGTGTGGAAGGAAATCAAATATCAGTTGATATGGCTACATCGCCTACAAGCTCCACCGTAACAACAGTGATGCCACACCCGCCAGAAACACCAAGAAACAGCCTTGTTATTTCTCCAAGTATGCCAACAACAAGTACACCAGCAACAAGTACATCAACAACAAGCACACCTAGATCGTGTAAAGAATGCCTGAGAAGGTCGCAAAATTGTAGAAATCTCAGAAAAGCCAATATAAAGTTGAAACGAAAAGTTGCAGAACTAAGGCATTTGACCAAAGAACTAAAAAGCGTAAGTAGTGACGCCCAAAAGTGGACCCTACAGAGATTTATACAATGCCTTGATTCTACTGTGTTTGGCTGGTGTGATTCGTTTAATAACTTTATGTGACATATTGATCTGAAAGCTATTTCTTTTTCCCTTGGAATGAACACTCACGATTGTAGCTCAAACTATTAGTGCACTCAGTTTCTAATTAGTCCACACATGCAGAAAGGATATTTATTAAAGTATTTGTATATTAATCGTGGTTATCGTTTTGTATTTCAAGAGAGCTCTTGAGACCAAAACTGAAGTAGAAACTGAAGAAGAATCATCTGTAGAAACAGAACCACAGAAACCGTACTCTGAAGAAACCCTGCACTATCACGAAGAACCAACTGACCCAGAAAGCTACAATGATGATGAGGATGAGAAAGATAAGGATTGGGCAAATGCTTCAGTGGAGGAAAGCACAGAGGACGAGGGTAAAGAGGATGAAGAGGATCAATTGAATGGCAATGAAATCAGGTAATTAAAATAATGCTACTATCTGCCCCATACAGTAAGCATGGTGCAGAACAAAAATGTACCAATTGTTTTTCACTTGCAGATATAGCAAATGAATACCACTATCCGGGAAGCCTGTGAATGAGCCTCATGATGCATTCATTCTTATACTGATGTCTAATTGCTCTTTGACCTTTTAACATATAGTCAGGCTCTCCTACAATATTACTATATATTCAATTTTTGTTTTGTTTTCCTGCAGAGTAGATCCAGACCAACCAAAGGAACTACAACCCAAATTTATTGTTTTTTATTGGAAGCTTGTTAGTCTCTTCACCATGTTTTGCTTTAACTGCAAAGAGACTAAGCCATCTGTTAAAGCTAAGAAGTATGGAACTATGGTCACCGTAACCCAAGAATGTACGAAATGCATTAATGCATTTGAATGGAGATCTCAACCTCTGCTCAATGGGATTCCATTTGGAAACATACTATTGAGCTTTAGCATTTTAATGGCAGGAGCTTCAATAAACAAAACCCTGCTTATATTCAAGCATCTGGGTTTGTGTGTCCACTCAGCAAGGGCCTTTTTTAGGCATCAAAGGGATTACCTGTTCCCAGCAGTCCTTTGCCACTGGGAAGACTACAGGTGCAAACTAGTAGAGCAACTAAAGAAGATGAAAAATACAACATGGTCGGGAGATGGCAGATTCGATTCGATGGGCCATTCAGCCAAATACGGTGCCTACACCATGATGTGTACTACAATAATGAAAATTGTTCACTTTGAAATTGTACAGGTATTTTATTTATCTGTTTAGCTGCAATAAAGAAATTTGTGCACAATTAGATTTATGGCTTGAAATGCAGTTTGACCAGCATGGAATATTAGAGGTCATAATCAAATGCTATTACTATACTTGTATCATGTTTGCATGGCATATATGTGATTTCTGTCCATTCTACATTTTTCAGGCAAATGAAACTGGGGGAAGTCAGCAAACTGAGTTAGAGGGGTGCAAGAGAAGCTTTGGGTTCCTCAAAAAGATTGGCTTGAAAGTACCAGTATTTATTTCTGACCGCCACAGAGGGATTGCAAAGTGGATCCGCACCTCTTGTTCAGGTACAGCTCATTTTTATGACATCTGGCATGTTGCTCGATCAGTCTCAAAAAAGTTGCTCAAAGTTGGAAAGGAAAAAGGCTGTGACATAATCAATTCATGGGTAAAAGGAATAAGAAGACATCTATATTGGTGTGCAACCTCAACAAGAACAGGGTTTGGCTCTATGATTGTAGCCAAATGGACATCATTCCTACGTCATGTTGCTAATAGGCATAAAGCACACCCAGATGCCCTTTTCAAGAACTGCAGCCATGGTAAACTAAAACCCAGAAAGTGGATCAAGATAGGTAACTATAAAGTACTTCAGTGATTTGTAGATTCCTAGTACACACTGTACTAAAACAGAAAAAGTATTGATAAGAATGGTCCCAATATAGAGAATATTTCTATTGATATAATATCTAAAGCTTATAAAGCACTTATACATGTCAGTTCTACATGCTGTGATACAAAACAAAAATAAGAGAATTTTCTTTTTTTGGCAGACATGCCCTGGCAGTACTTCATTTCAACGAAAACCTCCAACGAGAACCTCAACTATCCAAAAGTGGTGAAAAATATGTAAAAGTGTGCTTTCCCAAAAACAAAGTTGGCGATGAAGTTGTAAGAGATGTCAAGGTTGCCCCCACCTATGGTAATTGTGAAACCTTTTAAAAATATGTTAGTGATTCTAACTGGCAGTAATATTTATCTCTGCAAGGTCTTTTTCATGGTTCTCACCTGTAAGAACATAATTGCCCTGTATTGGTACGTCCATATATGGAAGTTGGGCTACAGCATACAGACAGATGCATATGGTTCAGACAAAAGATGCGACTTTATCTAAAAATGCTGATGAATTGTACATATGACTTCTCTACAGGTTATGTTTCTGAGATTCTAAAGGTGGCTCAAAATCTTTCAAAACAAAAAAGGTCTGCTATTTTTAAAAAGTACCAGGCCATAGCACCAGGATCCCTAACTGAACAGTTCACCACAAGAAAAAGCAAATCTGAAGCAGTCAGAGAAAAAGAGAATAGAATGCAGAAACCAAACACTCTTTACCCTTCAGGTAATTATATAGGAGAAATAGCATGGGCACACAGAACTATGAATAAGTACAGCAAACAAACGAGACATCTATCTAACAAGAGAAGTAATGCACTCGAGGAACACTAATTCTGATGATCTGGAAATGTTTGTTAGAGTCATTTCAAGAAAACTGTTAAATAGTTGGCTAACTAACAGTTAGATAATTACTAAACTAAATTTAGGCCAACTATAGAACAGTTCTTGGAATATGCTATTCACACACACACATATATATAAACTATGTCATGTAAAAGTATAATTTAATATCAACTCTTGGGCATAAACTTACTTTATTGTTTACTATTTAGAAACCAAACAACTTGAAATGCAAAAGGCTGAGCAAGAAAAGAAAAAGAAGACTTCAAAAGGAGGCAATAAAGTGAAGATAAATAAGAAACAACAAAATGAAATCTTGAAATTTTATAAATATCTTTATATACAATGTCAAAGGTATAGAAAGGTCTTCTTTGATGTGCATCAAATTAGATAAATAATAATGGAATAAAGGTTCATTTTTGTTTAGTTTGTAGTAATTGGATAATTCGCATGTTTCAGAGGGAAGATGTACTTAATATGGAGGAAGTATATTTGTCTGTAGCATTGGAACAAAGGAGACATTATTACATAAAATAATTTAAGGATAGAGGATTAGATAAAATTTCACTTTAGTGTCCTGGTTGTTCATCTTCAACAGGCTTGTAACCTCTTTTGTGGCTTGAAGGATACTTGTTCCTAACAGCACTATATACGCAGGCACATAATGGTCTTCGGTTATCCCAACCCATGAAGCCACAAAGCCATCTAATCAACCATCGATACGCAACTGATCTAAGAAATCTACACAGAGAGAAGAAAATGAAACTATTAATTTTCTGAGAAACAAAAGAGTCACAACAAATTGAAATAGACCTTGAGACGGTTTTTGAAGCCATCTTGACGGGTAGGCAAAGCGGTCAGAAATTACAGTGTTTGTATGGGAATCCCATGGCAAAAAACTTTTTACAAAATCAAATTTTACGCAATTTATGAATCGCAACGTTAAAGTACTGAGTAGAAGATTGTATTCACCTAGTTTGAAGAATGCAGGTTGGATACAAGATTCTCAGCTAATTTTCCATACATTTGTCTGTAACTTTTCGCAGGGTAGAAAGGGCGGCGCGCAAAAGATTTGCAGACAAATGTGTGGAAATTAGAAAAATTAACTGAGCGTCTTGTATCAAACCTACAATCTTCAAACTTGGTGAATAAAATCTTCTACTCGGTGTTTTAACGTTGCGATTCATGAATTGCGTAAAATTTGATTCTGGGAAAAGTTATTTGCCATGGGATTCCCATACAAAACCTGTAATTTCTGACGGCTTTGCCTACCCGTCAAGATGGGTTCTAAAACTGTCAAGGGCTATTATCATTCAACTATATTTTCTGCTGAACTGATTAAGAAAGCAACTTTTGTTTTAATAACACGTTTTAAGATTATTATCCTGTGATATATGCGATAGATTTGGAGCATACGTAATTTACTGTACTCACTCGTTTTGCGTAGAACCGGTTTGTCGGCGATAGCGTAATAATGGCCCCACTTGCATCAGTACTGTCGGGTTGATCAAGGCTGAGAAATCTTCGTGTTGTGTTATACACTTTATATTCTCTATAGAACCATCAAACACTAATTTACCGATGGCATTTATTACTTCATGACAGCAACGAAACTCCATTGCGTCCTCCAAAGCTTCGCCATGACAGTGTTGACATTTGCACCTATAAACATCGAGAATCGCTTAGAGATCATTGTAATATACTCCATAAAAACTATGAAATAAGGTTCTTACCATTCGTTAACGTTAATCTGGCCTTCAAATCGAGCCTCTAAAGTAGATGGTCGAAGGCCATCGACGTCTGTTTCTTCGTCTCCGTCTTCTGGATCTTGATCGCTATCGCTGGCTAGCGGTTCGTCTTGATATGGCTCCTCTACCATATTTTCTTCTTCGGAATTGCCTAATTCTGCACGAGATGATGAGCTTGAAGATTCTGAGTGGTCGGATTCATTACAGGATTCGTCTGAATCACTAAAACTCTGGAGGTTTTCTCTGGACATGTTCGATTCGTTTTAGTATTCTTAGGAAAGGTACACCATATGACATCACGCATAAATTAACTTACAAATATTCATTACCAGGCTCCGGTAAGATAATGGCCGAGACTAGCGCAGTTTTGAAGGGAAAAAAGTATATTAAATTTCTTTACAGAACAAATCTAAATATTTCAGGCGTGAACCAAAGACTATAAACTAAGAAAATTCATCGAAAAAAAAAACTTGTCATATGCACTTTAAATTTTTGTCTTCAAACAATTATCAATCCATAAATTATTCGACTGTGTGTAGTGTCTTGTTTATCTCTACCATACATTCATACATACGTACATAAGCCATAAGGTTATTGAAATGTATGTTGCAGTCTGCCTATTGTGTCGCCCAGTCATTTTTTTTAACTAAATAAGTCATTCAAGTATTTAATTTCCAAATCTTTATTATTGTCCAAATGACCCGTAAGGTGATTTGACAAACAGTCTTTTTCAGAGTAAAATAAAAACTTAAATGTTATGAAATATATGAAACATGAGAATCATTCTCACATGGTTTGTTATTGACAACCATCTCTCCTTCAGGATTTCTGCATCACCCTGGCAAGTCTCTATACTCCACCAAAAGTAATTTGTAATTGAAGGAACCCATTGGCCCAACTTTTCAAAACCCTTCTTTTTTGAGGATGTCCTCAGCTTTTTTGTAAATTCTTGCAGAAATGCCATGGATCAATATGATGTTACTTTTGACATCTAACAAACCGCCGCCCAGTTAGCCCAATGGATAGTGCGCTGGACTGTTGTGCGGGAGGTCGAGGGTTCGAGCCCCGGCCGGACCAATACTCAAGGTCTTAAAATAATTGAGAAGAATTTACCACCTTTCTATAACATCAAGAAATGGTTAGGTATTCTAGCCTTCTCGGATAGGGACGAATAGATGGAGGTCCCGTCTCCTGCAGGGTTGGGGTAGGAGACGTTAATTTCCCACACACAAGATTACTGTGTGATGAATGTCCTCCCCTGGGGTGGGATGGTGGATTTGTATTGCTGTGTAGGCCGTAAGTTGGATAACTCATTGGGTTAATTATGTCACCTTCGTTAAATAAGAATATTGTATTGTATTGTATTCACCAACTTGCAGAAACTGTAATGCATTCATTACTGCCCCCTAAATCCAAATTGTGAGAACGCAAAATCAAATGTTGTCGCCTGAAAATGGTATCGCACGAAAGAAATCTAGAATCGAAAATATTGTTTTCCTGCTATGATTTTAAAAAAATTAAAAATAATAATCTCGGAACTCAAAGCGCAATAGACCACTTTCATAAATGGCTGCCGGATTAATATTCTTTTGTTTAAATTTACATTAGCCCTACTCGCCTCGCTTGAGGTAATGTATTGTTTTGAATTTTGTACTGGAGAACGAGGCCAGTAGGGCTAATTTAAATTTAAACAAAAGAATATTAATCTGGCAGCCATTTATGAAAGTGGTCTATTAACATTAAAAAAGAATGGGATATTTCGTTCGTATCCGCCGAACTTCGTCAGCCACAATACAAAGTTGAAAGTTAAGAGGGGTCATGTGTTCATTTCGGTCTTAAGGGTGCTAAATTGGTGTCGTAGATGCTCGCTAATTCGGAGCCATTGCCTGATCTCGATTGCCTCCCTTACGCGGCGTTTGAAATATTTTTTTTTTTTTAATGAAATCCTCCTCCCATGTCTCATTACCAAGGGAAACATTTCAAAAATACATTTTGTAAAAGGGGTAATATGCAACTCTATATGGTTAAAAACACCGCTAAGCCATTTTTGTTCTTATTTTATTCAAATATTCTGAATCACCAAATCTTGCAAATTTAGGCGCGTCAGGATTTTAATTTTCTATTCCCATTTATGGTTCTATGAGGGTTCGCTGCAAACAACAGTTTGCGAAAAATACTCCGATTATGTCACTTTTCTGGCTTTCTCTTCAATGATTTAAACAACAGAAAAGTATTTTGTCCCCAGTACAGATATATTGCTTGTTGTTGCTTGACTGAAACAATAAATTTTGTCTTGAGCTCATAGTGAATAGGAAATAATTTCATCCCGAAACGAATAATGGCAAAAGCTTGGATCTTAAACCTAACTTAAGATCATCTCGATGTCAGAGAACGTTTTTATTCAAATTTGAATATTCATCACAAATCGTATTGAAGTTCTAGTTGAATCTAGGTTACATTAAATTGTACATGTATTTACCGTATAATTACACAAACTAAAGGATTTGATCACCGTATCTTTCTTTAAACTCATCTAAAATTACCAAATACGTGTCTGCAGCAAACACTGAAAAGCTAGACTTTTATCGCTTAAGAAAACAGGGTTTAGAATCAGTTGCATTTGTTTATTTTTTATTCATTTAATTTTTTTCTTTTTTGCAGCCTGACTGGTAAATATCTTTGATACTTCATGATCAAGCAAGAGTCAAACAGAAAGAAGATGATTCAATGCAAGTGAAAGGAATATTTATTCTCATGTACAAAACAGATAGATGCATGTAGTGCATTTCTTTCACCAATATATTGAGGCAGAGCTAAGATCGATTTACACCAATGGAAGACCACTTGACTTATTTCGTCATTTTGGTTCTTATCAGGGGCTAGTTGGGCTAAAAAATTTCCAGCCAGAAACTTACAGGCAGGTAAACCGCGTTCGCGAACTTGTTCTATTTACTCCGTAAGTAACAGCTGTTCAAATGTGGCAAGTTTTCCCGCTAAAATACACGTGCGCCGTTTTCTTTTTTAAATAGAAGTACAATTATATTTTGTATCGCTAATAATATGGTATTTATTTCATGTAGAAGTAAGCAGTTCATAAAGTGAAGTGTTCATAAGTGTCTTCTTTTAATAAGCAATCAATAAACCACAAAAGTTTCATATTCAACAAAATATTCTATTGGTTTTAAATTCTCTTTTATTACAAGTTGATTAATTAAGTAGTTTTCATCAAAAAGGTGTCAAGAAAATTTTTTCTTATATATACTAAGACTTTTGGCGGGAAAATTTGGATAAATTTGCACAGGGTATCCCCTGGCAGCTTTTTCGGCAAAAAGTTCAACATGGCTTCCTTTGAAAATTCCCGTCAAGAAAATATTAAACAACATTCCGTCCATTCCGTGCTAAAAGAATGATTGCCAATTTCTTTCTTCACTCGTTAAAAAGTAAAAATTGCCCAGCTCTTAGCTTTTTTAAAACTTTGCAGGAAATGGGATGCGTTGGAGTTCTACAGCTTGCCTTGATGCTTTTTCAGCGAAAAAGATCTAAAGACCGCCTGTTTTCAAATGTAACACAGGATATAGGTTGCAAAAGCACTAAAAAAGTTTATCCGAGACTGAGTTAGGTCTAGCTCCTTGTAAAAATTTCCATTTTGAACTAAATTTGAATGGAAGTTGATTCTATAAACAATTTGAAAAATAGTAAGGCATCAATTGATGTAGCATTTTTTTTTTAACTGGATGTAAGGCCTTGAGAGGCCAATACATTCTACAATTACGCTCCAAGTTATACACGATAAATTTTTGCAATGAACTGTTTCAAGATAGTTAGTCGTTAATAACGTTTTATTTCTGTGTTATCGTAATTAGAACTGAATTTGAAGATCAAAATGACAAATTTTTGTAAAGTGTTTGGTAGTCCTGTGTTACACTGAGTGACTGCTACAAAAAATCTTTCTTCCACTTACCATTGTGAGTAAATAAATTGATGTATTCTAAAACCAAATGCCTGGTCCAAAGATTGACTAGTGATTCTTATTGTAGAAACAACTCCATAAAAAAAGAACCATCACGGTGGAGGAAAAAGAATGTATCAGCATTTTAGAGCGAGGATATACTTAACTAAATTTATCCCATAAACATTAATTTGGATGAAACGGGTTCGCCCTTTGGTTTCGTAAACGCGCTTTCTGCATAAATTTTAATTCTGAAATAAGCAAATGTATTCACAATTCCTTGAAATTCCCTTCCAATTTGTCATCAGTATGTGAAGCATTCAACAATGACAAAAATATAGTTGAATTAATTTGATAAACTAATTTTTGGTGAGCTTGCTTATTTAATTCGCACGCTTTTCTAGATTGTCTCGCAAAATTAGTATGTCTTCAAAAGTTTCGAATCGTTATGAACCTATACGAATGTAATTTAATTCTTCCATTTTCTTGTTCGCGACAACTGCGAAACAATTTTGCTCTGTCATGACTCCTGACGTTTTCTGATAATCGTCGATCACTCAAGAGATTAGTTAGTATGTTCACTTTGTTTTGGTCAGATCTGTAAACTTGCTTCAAAGATTTGCGAAAATATTAATCACCTTCATTCTTGTGAAGGTGCAGTCTGATCGTCCGGGTGAGTGTAGTCCTGAGAAGGACTGTTGTCGGTGGTAGTGACTGACGTTTCGACAACCTGTGCGGAAGTCATCATCAGAGTCAAGTGAATGATTGTTGTCAGTAGAATGTTTTTATTCCAGTTCGTTTCTGGAATAAGAACATTCTACTGACAACAATCATTCACTTGACTCTGATGATGACTTCCGCACAGGTTGTCGAAACGTCAGTCACTACCACCGACAACAGTCCTTCTCAGGACTACACTCACCCGGACGATCAGACAACACCTTCTCATGTTACCCCCGGGTTCAAACCATTTACTGCATCACCTTCATTCTATCGAGAAAACTATTCCTTGAATTGGAGAGTCAATTTAAACCGGTTTATATAACAGTAAATTTCAATCTAATCAGCTCGTGACCAGGCATCAGAGTTTTAAAACATGAATCAGATATTAATTGTACTTTTGAAACCGACCTTAGTTGATGGCACAAAGTAGTTGAGATACAAATCTAAGATGGCACTGCCCTAATCTCTCGCTTTGTGTACGGAAAACAAATGTTTACTTTTTCAATTAGCCTTCTAAATTGATTCATGCCTTAAAGTGACCAAAATTAATTTTCAATCGAATTAATACTTCTTTGCCAAATCTTTTTCATGATACCATTAATTTTGGTTGTCAAGTGTGAGACGGTCACGAAAAGTCTGTTGTCGAGACTAGTGTCTGGCCTAAGTAGAAGTCAACAGAGTCGAGTGAACAGTTACATACAAAACAATCGTCACAACTTTGCTTCGTTAAACGGATTGATTGGATTTGCAGCAAGTCATGATCAGATCTGTTTGGGTCTTATTGGTTCTGTTTGGTCCGTTGGTGATACTGATGTTTGTTTCCTCTTTTTGGTCGTGTGTTAGGGGACTGTTGTTCTAATCTTTTCCTAGCTAGTAGACCACCCTTGAACGTAGAGTAACGTAGGATTGACACCAAGTAGAGTGCCAGTCAAAGCGTTTCACGAGTCTTTGGTGTTCAGTAATGTGAAATACCGTGACACAAAATACGTGAGATTGCAATTCATCAAATTATTCCAATTTTTAACTTGATTTTCGAAGTCTTCTCGAATGCCACCTTAAAAAGTATTAACTTTTTGCAACATTAGCAAGGACATAACTGTGGTACTAATTGTTAGGCAAACAAAAAATTACGTGAGCGATAAGTTCTTTGAAATTAATAGCTTTTGACGGATAAGTTTCAGTTTCCAGTTGTTTTTCAATGCAACGCGGTTTATCGATCTGAAATAAATGACATCAAATCATGGCTAGTTGTTTAAATAAATCAAATGATCGCTCTAGGTCTGCCTAACAATCTGTACCACGACAAACTATTTCAAAAATAGTGGCTTAGTGAAAACTATTCACTCACCATTTAATCAGTTTTATCCATTCCAGTGAGTGACAATCGGTGAAGGCATGAAGACTTCGTATGTATATTAGACTTTAGAAGCCACCATTTTCTCTAACGTTAATAAATAATTTTAAAGTTCTTATCTTTTATGAATATATCAAAAATTCAGTAATGCCAGTGTCTTCTCTTGATCAGGATCCTTGTTCTTTCATCCTTCTGACAATCTTGGCTTGCTCTTCCTGAGAAAAGGAAATATGAATTTGATTGATCAGAGAATGCTTACCTTACATGAGGAACAAAACTGAAAATTAACTGAAGTCCTGTATTATTGTTTTGCTTTTTCGCTCAATTGCAAAAGAGAGAGGACATCAATCAAAATAAAGACATCAAAATAAAGCTTGAAATATTTCAAGAAATATTTCAAGCTTTATTTTGACACTGCGTAAAGAATATAAATGAGTAATTATTCGTTATTCTCTCATGGAGCGAGCGTTACATTAAAAAAAGAAAAAATGATAATGAACCACTGTAATTTTTCCCTTGGAAGAGAAAGAAACATGAAAAAATTAACGCATTGTTACTCTCCAATGAATAAAGAGCAAGAGTTTACGCTTGCGAAATGAAATTAAAAACGCTTTTACTCTTTTACGCTTTTACCCCGTTTAAGAAAGACCCACTTACTTAGCTGCCTAGACCAAGATACCGAATTGTGACACGTTAGCCTGTGAAACAATTTTCTAACACAGAAATTATAGACATGAATGGCTATTTCTCGATTAAGCGCCCTCCTTCCAATAGGCACCCCACCTCCTCTCTCTTCCACTTTAAGCCAAAATTTTCAATAGCCACCCAAGAGTTCATTCGAGGAAATACGGTATACGTACTTTCCGATGCGGAAAAAGTAATGTTGTGATGCAGTCGTTCCTAACATCAGAGAATACGGTGGTTGATTTAAAAAGAAATCTGGCAGGAAACAATTGTTTAATAACAGAAAAAAAGTGATAATACAAAACCAAGTGTGCTTTGAGCTTTCAAGTTGTAACAACTTAAGTCAAATTAAGCAAGATTACCATAAGTAATATCAGGTTTCACTGTAAGTAATCCTTGCCTACTTACATACATTTAAATACTTAATGATTCAAATACAACTTAGCTTGGGACATGTGTCAGTGCATATCGATATAAGCATATACATATATGTCCAATGTATGCATGCCCATAGTCCTTGAACTGACAGTCCCCCTCTCAGGTTGCCGGCCCCACTTCCCTTGAGTTTATTACGCCGCCCTGTGTATTTTATGCGACACGCCCTTATAGTGGTGTGTATTTAATTTCTGCCTCTATCTTAACCCCTTCCCTACGAGTATCCCGTGTTTCGCAAAATTCCTTCAGCTTTTGATAAGTTTTCTTTGTTATCTTCGACGTGATCTTTTTATCTATTTTTCCCGTCTTATTTGTGAATATATTTTTGTAAAGGTCATTCTTCTGCTGTTTCAAAATTTACTTCTTCTTCACGTTAAAGAGCAATAAATCAAGTTCTGAGTAAAACTTAGTGTTAATTGAAGCTGGCCCTTGGCTCTTCAGATAAGTCCTTCACCCCTTTTCAAAAGCTAGAATACAGGCCTCAGCTGCTCTAAGGTCGGATAACGCTGTCCAGTGGATGACTCTTTATCCGGTGGATAGCGCTGTACGTTTTGCTATCACTTATCCGCTGGATAGCGTTATCCACCCTTTGATTTACATTTTTTACATTTTTACATTTGTATAGCGAAGACTTCTATGTGGATATATTCAGTCGCGCTTAACAGTATCGTTAGGTCAAGTTGAGATCGGACGTCAGCATTTTTATCAGGCGCCTCTGGCAGCCGCTTCAGTCCAATCAACTATGCCCTGGTATGCAACTCGTATCAAATAAGCAGCCCCTCCTCTTCTCTAAATTTTAAAGAGTTTTTTGAAACGTCAAACGAGATATGAAATTGGTCATCCTCAATTATTCGCTCTCTAATGCCATGCTTGTATTGGCTTATGAACAAGAGAACACAAACTGTTTGTAATCTCTTATCGGAATAGTCTACAAAAAAATCTTGAGTACCAATGGAAATTATATTGATATTCATAATCAGCTCTGTTTAACAAGATGTGGTTTGTTCTGTTCTATTCAGGCAAATTCTGCGCTTTAGAAAAACGATGATACATTTTATCATCCACCAAAAAGGAAAAATTAATCAATATATTCTCCCCATCTGTACATCATCTCTCTCAAATAACGGCCTCCCCTGCCCCTTAGACACGAAGTGGTATCAACATGGCCTGCAAGGATTTTAAACTACCCACGAATTTTAACAAAACAAACAGTGAAGCAAAATATTTCGAAATCTAACCTTAATACCGCAATACAGATTTCCATTTTAAAGTGCTCTTTAAAAAATTACGGTTATTTCGTGTTAACTTAAAAGCATGTTAATGCGGAAAGATTTCCGTTTCATCTCATACTTCATTATGCTTTCAGTTCTTGGATAAAGGAAAGCAACGGCAAAACAACTGATTCATTTTGGGACTAAGGCTTTGTTTTTGATTAGCATAGGGTTCTAGGAAATCTTCCTAGTAGAGACGCTTTACCTACCAGTACTCCAAGGCAGACGGCTCAATGATGAATTCTAAATAAACAAGACTTTTATTTACCTCCACGTTGAAGCTGACTATCCAGCTTTCATAGAAGTCTGGGAAAATAGACAATCGCTGATCTACTGACGAGACGAGAGGGAAAATTCGACAGAAACTTTCAAATAAAAGCAGATCTGACCAATTCAGATCATGTCTAGAAACGATTGCTTCGCCATTAGTATTGCATGGAATACTGAGAGGCAAATCGTACTTTCTCTGGGGAAGGGTCAAAGGTCAAAAATAGAGAATTGAACTTTTTTTTTTTACTTTATTCTAAGGAAATGAAAATAGCATTTACCTTTTGTATTCGTTTTTGTTATGGTTAGAAAAAAATGTTAGCTAAACTGTACTACAAATTGTGATGTGACAAGTCCTTGGAAGAGCGTCTATATGTATATGGTAAAAGTTACGTTGTATCTTCCTCCTAATTCATGACCCCCCTTCCTTTAACGCAATAAACTGAGGAAACGACTTACAAAGTTGCAAGTCCGAGAAGAGTTTTTGACAAACCCAAACCACCATTCATTGCGAAACGGTCCAAAAGTCTCTTATAAGGTCTTCTGAAAAGGCAAGATGGGCGGCCATGTTGAATGATATATGTCTATATAATTACGACAATTACACGCATGTCCAAAGTTAAACTCAGGGTCCGCTAAATATTTCTAAGAATAAGTGATGACAGGTAAATTATTCGAGATGGGATCCTGTTAAACAAGACATGAAAATTACCAAGATGGTAAGTTCGAAAGTCACTTTAACACTGTTTTTGGACCTTTTGCGATATGTTGGGTAATCTTACCGCCTCAGAAAGAATTAGCCTAGAGGAGAGTTATTAACTGTATTGTCATCGACGTTACGTAATTGGAAAACAGTTTCAACGAAGGCGTACCCGAGGCCGTGCATTAACGTGTTCACCTTGTGTCTGCTGTTGGACATTTGTGTAATTGGAAAACAGTTTCAACGAAGTGAAACTTTGTGTAATTGGAAAACATTTTCAACGAAGGCGTACCCGAGGCCGTGCGTTAGCGTGTTCCAATAAACCCCTTCGACGATGTAAAGTTTTTCGGTGTATTCATTTAACTATATAAACAAACAACTTAGCTAATCGAAATTAACAATCAAACCGCCATTTCGCTTGGTTAGTCATGCTTAGATAAGTAAATATTTGGAGTTTCTTGAGAATCCGTCGAGAAGTAAAATTATGGGATTCTGTAAATAGCAATTTGTAGTTAGTAAATAATGCGAGGGAGTTGTAACGAAGCAAAGCCTTTCTGATTGAAGGAAATGGCGCATCACATCCTACCCATGTTCCTTTGAAATTGCACTTGCGGTTTATTTCTGGTTTATTGAGTTGCAGACTAACACCTCAAACCTACCAAGCAGTTATGGAAGTGAGTGCCAAAGAGTTCAACAGAGTTTGAAAACAGCCGAAAAGATTTAACTCAGTAAAATTCCAAAAAATAAAAAAAATACTACCGTTGTTCATCGCTGTGCCCTGGTTTAGATTTAAAATAATGCATTTGGTTGTACAGTTGTGTTGTTCTAAAATTAAATTTTTACATCCTTTGATAAAAGTTGTCTCGTAGACGCTACCGTTTTCGTTAAGAGCCGCGCAAGATTTGACCTGAGCAACTTACCATTGCGACCTATCAAGAATGGTCCCTTTGTGCAGTGACGTCAGTCTTGATTGATTAGAGTATTCACTTGGAAATCAGGTTGAGTAGGCGCATTCAAAAGTGCCTTGATTGTACATATAAGCGGCGGAATATTCTGAACAAGAAATTTCATTCTTTCATTTAAAAAGAGCATTTCAGGCAAAATGGGACAGTAGTAGAGAGGAGGTGCCCCTACTAAGAAGAAAAACCATGCAGTAAAGGTCTCCATTTTAGATTACGAGTGTTATTTCCATAGAAACAGCTCAAGGTATGTAAGCTGTATTTTACGCATTAAGGATGTTGTGTTTTTCATATTGATGTACTGCATGTGCGTCGCGGAATTATTAAATAACCGGTTGCAAATTTCCTAACCGGGGCTGAACTTTTTTTGCTAAATGTGTCTTGTTGAACACTAAAATGCGTGCTCGAGTGTTGGTGCGGAAAGTTTTGAGTCATGGACTGCTAACTTCATAAAATCGTACACAGAGTTCACGTCATGCC
>NC_142530.1:23557964-23662964 GCF_964205215.1 Stylophora pistillata
GCGGTTTTGTCGAATGAAGCTTTGTCTGATGAAAGGGATGAAAGTCGTTTGTTGATGCTGGCAGGTATGTTCTTTGTGGTGATCGGTGGATGATTGCTCTCGCGGTGTACGTACTGTAGTGTGGTGTTAGGCTTTGTGTAGGGCTGGTAGGTGCTGTTGTTTAGGTTGAGAGTGACGTCTAGGAAGCTGATAATCTTTTTGTTTGCTTCGATGGTGATACGTAGTCCGTTGCGGTTGAAGATGCGGCAGATTTCCTTCTTTATGTTCTCGGTGTCTCTCGGCGTGGTGTTGGTGGTGGCTAGTCCGTCGTCTCTGTAGAGTCCTACGTTGATGTTGAGGTCTTGTAGCTGTGAAATAAGGAAACTTCCTACTAGCTCGCACGTTTCGGCGCCGTCGCACACACAAAGTCGCAAGAACCGCCAACGCAACAACATCCTCTGGTACAACCCGCCTTTCACCAAGAACACCAGCACTAACATCGGACATAAATTCCTCGCGCTGATTGACAAAAACTTCCCCAAAGATCATAAGCTCCGCAGAATTTTCAACAGAAACACAATGAAACCTAGTTACAGCTGCATGGACAATACAAAACAAATCATCGACAACCACAACAAAAGAATCCTCACCTCCCACGTAAAGACTAACGCCACCGCCACAACCGACACCTCTACCGCAAACAACAACAAGAAATGCAACTGCCGACAGAAAAACTCATGCCCTCTAGACGGAAACTGCCTCCAACAATCTGTCATATACCAAGGTACCATTACACGTAAAGACAACAGCACGAGAGACACATACATCGGGCTCACTGCAAACGACTTTAAGTCGCGCTACAACAACCACACCTCATCATTCCGACACGCAAAACACCGCAACTCCACCGAACTCAGCAAACACATCTGGACACTTAAAGACAACAACATCAATTATTCCATCACCTGGCGCATCCTATCTTCCCACCTGCCCTACAACAGCTCAAGCAAACGATGCAACCTATGCCTTAAAGAGAAATTCCTAATCATCTGCCACCCAGACCTATCAACGCTCAACAAGCGTAACGAATTCGTCTCTTCCTGCCGACACAGAAACAAAGCACTCCTACGCAACAGCTGACTTGACACTTTTGATTTGACTTGACACTTTTGATCTGACTTGACACTTTTGACCTGATTTTCTCTTTGAATTAACTAATGCAGATATCAATAGTTGGGATTGTCTCACTCTTCTGCTGTTGTCTAACTTTGAATTTGATTTTGTTTCTAGAATATATCTGCTGCAGTCTTTTCATTTTCGGAGCGGGTTCCAAGTTATCATAACTATATTTTCGTCTGTGCTTTTGCATGTGTCTGGTTTAATGAAGGTCCATGTTAGATGTGTAAGACAAAAATTGCATTTGGTAGTGAATAATACCTGTTTTTAAGTTTCTTTGAAACAATGTTAGAAATAGTTTGTACTAATGATGGTATACCACTTATTTTTATTTGTTGTATTACAGGTTCACAAGTATCTTCATAGGTCAAGGAGAACATGTACTTTGCTCTGACTGTTTGTTGAAAAATACAAGTAATACCTAACAGTAACTTGCAAGCCACAATAAAAACCCTGTATTTCCCCTGTGATTGTTAAAAATTAAGTTTTCCAAGTTTCTTTTTTGTATTGTTTAAACCACTGGACAACATCCCGTAACTATGAGCTTCAATTTGGACTGATATCTCAGCTCCACAAATATTAAGACTCGTGTATAAATCTGCCCTTTTTAGATACCTGTTGATGCCCATGTTACGATATAATTTATATCCTTGGTCACCTATCCAACATAGGGTTATGGAATCCCAATAACTACAAGACTTTGCTAATGAGTAACATATTGCATAAAGCCCTACAGCAGAGAATTGTTTACAAGAGCAGTTGTATTCTTCTCTCAAACTGTTCACTGCAGTTATTTCATATGTACTTATCTGCACTCATTCCTCTAATTGTCATTGAGGGAGTCTATAATCTGGAAATACTGTTCTAAGCCCTGAATAGATGGTACTTCTAATAGTACTCATGTACCTGAGGAATGGCTTCTACCATATTCGTCTCTTGTATGAGAGTCAAATATCTTATAACTCCCATTATCAGTACAATAGATACTGACATTGTTTACATTCTATTGTCAGAATAAATGAAGAGTAATTTTGTGACATGAGTGATTCAAAAGCCCTTTCTGTAGACATAGTGTACTGATATTCCTCAATTATTGAATCACAATAATGTAGATTACCAGTGTAGCTTTCACTTTACTTAATCTGGTTATTTTTCTCAGACAAAGCAATCATTGACAGTAATTCTGTTTGCATCAAATACAACTGCCCTGTACATCGTGACAGTGTTGAATACAATTGATTACCCATCTCCAAAATTTGTACCAGGTATGTACTCCTTTTATCTTATTATAAATCAGAGCAATCAAACTCATAGCAACACATTGTTTTCCAGCATTTTCATCAAGGTACATAATATCACCTTGACTTTATGGTGCCTTGATTGTTAGAATAGGATTAATACCATGTATAGGACACCCACAATTTGATTCAATGTCATTGCACACATTCAGTGTAGCACAATGGCCTCTGTCGCTTGCATTCTTGTACACACTTGTTAATTTATTACAGCTATACAAAGGTAGATATTTGCTCAGACTTTTCTCTACAACTAAACAATTTTCGATTCACTGTTGACTGTTTAGAATGCCATTTCTATCTCATCTTTTGTACAAACTTAATACTGTCATTACTGCTCCTTTTTCTAATTCTGCATTTGATGTAGCAATACATTTTTGATGAGGTAGGAATGTTTTTAAGAATTCCCCCGCACATCAGTTTCTTAATTTATTTGTTTTTACGTGAAAGCGCTTCTAGTTTTTTTTTACTGGCATTCTGCTATGCTCACGATCGAATCGTCATCGCACATTGTACTCACCACAGTTAATAACACAACGATTAACAAACACCGCATGATGAGATCTGATTTCTTTTGCATATTATATTTCTTTCGCAACATCATTTTGTTGTGCACACAACGCTGATTCGTCACACTTGTTCTATGTATGGCGCTACTTTGCCCAAATTATCCATCATCACATTCATCTGACACCGCGTTATTTGGTACCAAAACAAACATATTCCTGCACAACAAAAACGTGAATTTAATATTCGCACAAAAGCGACATAACTAATGGAAGGAACAGTAAAATAACAGCGGATGATATACTCTGTTTGAGCAAAAGCATAACAAATGTAAGCTTAATAATCACGATAGAGGACATATAAATATAACAATTACGTTTATCCTCACTAATGAAAGTCCAACATAGCATCTTTGTTGTCGTTTCCCAGAGTTTGATCACGAGGCACCTTGTATTTATCAGCAAATGTTCTCCTGTCACTTTGTCCACATCCACATTTCAGTGTTCACTGATAACTCATTTGATTTCTGGTTTGATTCTAGAGAGACCTTCGCTAAATCATTTGATTCTTTTACTATTTTGAGTTAGCGGAACGACCGGTTCGAAATATACGCTCATTACGTGCGCCATCTTTTAAAGTGGGTCTACCGCGAACGGTGTGTGGGTCTGTATGTTTGAGCGTAGAAAAGATGACAAAAATTGTTAACACATTCGCCATCTTTGAAATCGTGGAAAAAAGGTTGCGTCTTTTTTTATGCGTCTGCGGTATTTGCCATTGCACGTGACGGAATTTTGTGGAGAAACCCGATAGTAAACCTATAGTCGGTCGCCCGACTAATTAACGCCACTTAAAGACAATTCTTCGTAGAATTTCCATTTGTTGCGGAAAGAAATTATTCTATTAGATTTGAAAGCAATATATTTTTCAGTATCGTATTCGTTTTCAACAATTCTCTTAAAGTGACCAATCGACGGTTTTGGTATCTTGACAAAGGAACATTTCGGGCTTGGAATACAGCCTAATTCAAAAAGGATTTCATTAGTAAAAAGAATGGAGCTCAGTACTTTGTATTGAAAAGATCTTAAGTAGGGCTCGCTAGAAACTCCTATGGGCAACAAAAAGGCTTCCGAAATGCAGTTATCTTCCAGATCAAATTCTTCTGCTATCTTGGCCCATTTCTTTGGCTTTTCATACTTAAACTTTATCAGAAAGCTATGATAGTCATGGCATTTAAAGTTCTCCGGATCAAGAATGGCGGCAGAAGAAGGTGCATGTGTACGTAGATTCAATGGCACTGCATGTCTCAATCCTGTCCAGGTCCGTCAAAAAATTAAAATTTCAAAACTTTTTTTCTTTAAAAGCGTTAAAGGAGTCAACATCTTTCATATCATGAAGTAGGTATTTAGTATACTTACTACCTTTTGATAAATAGCGCTTATAAAACACATGTTGTAGAGCATTTTCAAGGATTGATATTTCCAGTATTTTTAGGTTTACCTTTTGTTTTATTAAGTCTCGCCTTTTTGCGTCTACGTTATTATTTTGATGAATCTATAGTTTTGATCATTTATTTTTAGTGTGTGCTTGAACTTGGCTCAGTACTTACCGTACTAGACATTTTAATCGCTTGTTATGGTTGAGGATAACTAGTTTGCTAGGTGGTCATGTTTGGGTTGGTAAAACTGACCTTGAGTTTTACCCACACTGAATATCCTGTTTTGGAAATTTCCACGGTCAGCTAACCCAAACATGTCTGTGATTTTTACATTAAATGAAAGGGCACTCCTCGCTGAAGTTAGAAGTAGAGAAGAAGAAGAGAAATAGCTGTGGTAGTAGAAGGTAGTAGCAACAATAGAAGAGAAGAGAATAAAAGAAGAAAAGTATAGAGTCTTGGTACCTTTCGTTGATTCGTCCAAGCGAGTGGTAAAAACCCCCACAACACACACTTTTACCGTCTATCTTAATCTCTCTGTTGTTCCATATCATATATTTATATTCGCCATCACAATTGACAAGGTCTCATAATTCTGACCGCCATAAAAATAATTCATAACAGAAATCAGGCTATTTAATTTATCAACAGCATAGTTACAGATAAATACAAATAGTCCCCAGTGACCACTTAAGAGATCATTAAGATAAAATTTCCAAAAACTGCCACAGCTATCATCAGTTATTCTTTTAAACTGCAACTTAACCTCAAGGCTTTAACCATGTTTTCATAATCAACCATGCTGATACCACCCGAATCGTGGAGCGCATAAGTGGAGCGTCTAGTAACCTTATCTTTTCCATTCCATAGGAAATAAATCACTAGAGTATTAAATTTTTTTATAATTTCAGGTGGAGTAGTTAACAAAGGACTATGATAGATCATTTTTGAAAGTAAAAAGGCCTTGATAATCGTTACTCCACGTAAAACTCCGCTCTGTAGGATTTTTAACACGCCAAATATCATGCAGATCGAATTTCCATTGTAAGCGTACTATAGGCGTTGACTACAATTTGTCCGGGCATAAGATTTCCACCGCTTTTGTCAACAATAGGATTTAATGGACAATCGAAGTCTCCTCCTACCATAACGTTATCAGCGTCGAAATCATTTGTCTTTATACTTTGGAGAACCGAATGATAAAAACCAACTAGTCTGTTATCGCGATTTGGACCATATATATTGACTAAAATAGCTCGTTGACCTTTTAAGAGAACTTTGAGCATATTATAGCGACCATCTGCTTTTGTGACTATTTCTTCGACAGAACAATAAAATTTATGCCCATAGTCCTTGAACTAACAGTCCCCCTTTCAAATCCCCCCTTCTCTTGAGTAAATTACGCCGCCCTGTATGTTTCATGTGACACATCCTTATAGCAGTGGCAGTGTGTGTTTTTTTTTTGCCTCTATCTACTCTTTTTATCTTTGTATCTATTTTCCCCGTCTTATTTGTGAATATGTTATTGTAAAGGTCAATCTTCTGCATTTTCAAAATTTACTTATTCTTCACGTTGAAGAATATTAAATCAAGTTCTGAGTAAAACTGAGTGTTTGATTGAAGCTGGCTCTTGGCTCCTCATATAACTCTTTCACCCCTTTTCAAAAGTTAGAATACTGGCCCCAGTTCCTTCAAGGTCGGATAAAGTTATCCACCGAATAACTCTTTTTATCTGGTGGATAGTGCAGTACGTTTTGCTATCCTCTATTCGCTGGATAGCGCTTTATCCGCTGGATAGCGTTATCCGCCCTTTAAACAACTGGGCCCTGGTATGCAACTCGTATCAAATAAGCAGCTCCTCCTCTTCTCTAATTTTTAAAGAGAATTTTGAAACGTCAAACGAGGTATGAAACTGGTCACCCTCAATTACACTTATTCGCACTTTAATGCCATGCTTGTATTGGCTTATGAACAAGAGAACATAACCTGTTTGTAATCTCTTATGAATAATCTGGAATTAAATCTTTAGCAGCAATTAAAATTATATTAATATTTATCAGCTCTTATGATGCTCGATCCTCGAAGTAGAGAGCGCTATTTATACAATAGCGAAAATCAAACCTGAAAAAAATCAGGCCTGTACGGGATTCGAACCACTGACCTCTGCGATACCAGTGCAGCGCTCTACCAATTGAGCTAACAAGCCAACTGGGAACAGTCCGTTTATCAGCTCTGTTTATCAATATGCGGTTTACTTCTTTTTTTTTTTTGTTTTTTTTCAGGCAAATGCTGCGCTTTAGAAAAAACATCACACATTTTGTCATTCATCGAGGAAGGAAAAAATTAATTGATATATTCTTCCCATCTATAAGCGATTTCACTCAAATAACGGCCTCCCCTGCCCTCGTCCCCTGAGACACGAAGTGGTATCAATATGGCTTACAAGGATTTTAAACTACCCGCGAATTCTTTTAACAAAACAAGCAGCGAAGCAAAATATTTCGAAGTCTAGCCTTAATACCGTAATGCACATTACCATTTCAAAACGCTCTTTAAAAAATTACGGATACTCTCTTTTAACTTAAAAGACAAGTCAATGCAGTTTATCTACCAGTACTCAAAGGCAGACGGTTCACTGATGAATTCTAGATCTACCTCCACGTTGAGACTGACTACCCAGCTTTTATGGAAATAGAGAATCGCTGAGCTACTGGCGAGAACAGAGGGATACTTCATCAGAAACTTTCAAATAAATAGAAAACACATCTAACGAATTCAGTTCTAGAAGCGATCGCTACGCGTTGGTAATGCATGGAACGCTAGGAGGCAAATCGTCGTCCTCTCAGGGGAAGGGTCGACAAAAGAGAACTGAAATTTTTTTTTCATTATTAATAGGTAAATGAAAATCGCATTTACCTTTTGCATTCGTCTTTTATAGCTAGAAAATATTAGCTTAACTATATATACTACAGATTGTGACGTGACAAGCGCTCACAAGAACGTCCATATGGTAAATGTTACATGATATCTTCCTCCTAATTCATTATCACCTCCTATAACGCGATAAACTGAGGAAACGACTTGCGAAGATGCAAGTCCGAAAAAAGTTTTTGACGAGCTACCATTCATTGCGACACGATCCACAAGTCTCTCAAACGGTCTTCTGAAAGGCAAGATGACCGGCCATTTTGGATGATGTATGTCATAATGTAATTACGACAATAACACGCATGACCAAAGTTAAACTCAGGGTCTGAGTATTCCTAAGAATAAATGCTGATAGGTTACATTACTTGATGAGATTCTCTAACTGAAGATGACCCAAAAAAATACAAAGCCTGGTAAATTCGAAAGTAATTTTAACACTGTTTTTGGACCTTTTGCGATATGTTAGGTAATCTTAATTATCGTACCACAAAGAATTAGTCTAGGGTAGAATTAGTAACTCTGTGTCTGTAGTTGGACATTTATGTAATTTGAAAATATTTTACAAATCTCGGCGTAGCCAAGGCCATGCAGTAAGGTATTCCAATAAACTCCTTCGACGATGTAAAGTTTTCAGTGTATTCATTTAACTATACAAACAAAAAACTAACTGAAATAACAAGCGAACCGCCAAATCGCTTGATTAGTCATGCCTAGTTAAGTAAATCTTTGGAGTTTCGTGAGAATCCGTCGTGAAGAAATAAAAGTATGGCAACCTGTAAATAGCAATTTGCAGCAAGTAAAAAATGCAAGTTAGTTATCACGAAACAAAGCTCCTCTGATCGAGGGAACGGCCCGTCACATCTTAGCCATATTCCTTTCAAATTCCACTTGCGGTTTATTTCTGGTTTATTGAGTTGCAGACCAATATCTCACACTTACAAAGCAATTACGAAAGATGAGTGCGAAAGAGTTAATCAGAGTTTGAAAACAGCCGAAAAAATCTAATTCAGTAAAATTATTGTTCATCGCTGTGCCCTGGTTCAGATTTAACATAGTGTATTTAGTTGTACAGTTGTCTTGTTCTCAAACCAAATTTTTGCTGCGTGGTAATTATACCTAACTTCTATGATAATGATCAGATGCTTTCCGTAATTACTTTGAGTGGCGACGGAGTTTGTTTTACTGACCACAGCTTTTCATTACTTTTGTTTGAACTGCTTCCTCAAGGAGAAAAGTGAGACACTGGCAGTTGTTCTTACTTAAACCTTGTCCTGAAGACGACAAAAATTCACCAAAAATTCCTTTCATAAAAGTTGTCTCATATACGCTATTGTTTTCGTTAAGAGCCGCGCAAGCTTTGATATGAGCAACTTATCATCGCGACCTGTCAAGAATGTCCCTTTGAGTAGTGACGTCTTTCTTGCTTGGCTAGATTGATCACGAGGAAATCACGCTAAGTAAGCACATTAGCCTTGATTGCAAATGTGAAAGGTAATGAATAATCTGAAAAAGTTTCATTCTTTCAGTTAAAAAGTGTATTTCGGGAAAAATGGGACAGTAATAGAAAGATTTCCTTGCTGGGAAGAAAAACCACACAGAAAAAGTCTCCATTCCAGATTACGAAGGTTGTCTCCATAGAAAGAGCTCAAAGGTAAGTAAATCGTAATTTAGGTATTAAGGATGTTGTGTTTTTCATCAAAATGTAATGTATATGCGTCGCTGAATTATCAAATAACCGGTTTACAATTTTCTAATCTTGGTTGAGATTTGTTTGGTAAATGTTTCTTGCTGAACACTGAAATGCGCGTTCGAGCGCTGGCGAGGAATGTGTTAAGACATGTACTGCTCGCTTCACATATCCATACCTAGAGTCCATACGTCTAATATGTTCCTCTTCTAGTGGTACCTTCAGCTTTTTTTGTACCTTTTCGTCGGTTTTAGTCATCTAGCGTATCTCACTGGTCATGATTTTTTGAGTCCATCTACTACCGGTTCTAGTAGCGAAAATAGTTTTTGTCCGCATACATATTTTAGTAACAGCAGGCTTTAACTTCCGCATTCTCCCATGGTCTGAGATATAAATGGTATGATTTTACTTGTAGAGTAGTTTTCAACTGTGTGTACTCCCCTTTAATCAGCGCTATTATTTATAAGACAGTTTTCTCTTTAAGGCAATGTTTCTATTGGTTGCCAAGAAACGTTTAACTCTTAAGATTTTCATGATACCTATGATGGTCTGATAACTTTAACTCGAAACACGGCTATGTGGAACTACTCGATCAAAAGGGATAATTGTGTGTTTCGTAACGAAGCTGGCCTTGCTGCCACGAGTAATTCAGCAGTCTATAAGGATCTAGAAAGGAATTTTACAAATTTTTACGTCTCGTCCGCTTATTTCGTAATCACCAATATCGTAATTAAACCCTTGGTATGTAAAACAAGCTTCTGACAAAGCGCTTTGTTTATAAACATCAGAGATGATTATTGCATTAGTCATCTTTCTGTCAGTTTCCGATTGTCTTTTATTTCTCTGCACGGAAGAGCAGTTCAACTTCGATCTCAATAGAGAATTAACCGTTTAAAGTATTTACTAAATTTTAATAAAGACTCACTCGGCCTGACATCAGAATTTGTCAAGCAATTATTCTCTTAATTCAGTCTTTAGATAGGGTTAGATCACCGCGATTCAGCACTCTCACGAATACCAGCTGGTTTAAATAATCGTTTTGATACGTTTTAATTCACATCACTCGAGATGAAGATCTAGAGGACCAAAATTACTTCCCTTGAATTATGAGCAGCGAAGTTTGGAATAGAGAGCAGCCAGTAATTATGGTGCAGAACACAATCATACCACTAGTTATTACGACAATTCTGTTCGTCATACCCCAAAGAGTTACTGAATAATGAAGTGACATTCTGCAACTCTTTTTTAAAATTGTGATCGCATAGTCTGATTATCCGGGTGACAGTAGTCCTGAGAAGGACTGTGGTCCATATTAGTGCCTGCCGTTTCGACAAAATGAGCCGAAGTCATCAACAGAGTCAAGAGAAGAGTTGTTGTCAGTCGAGTGTATTTAAAAGTCCGGTTCTTGGGAACAGATTGGTCAGTTTATATTTAACTGTTTTTGGGTCCAAGGGTCAGTCTATGAAAAGATTGACTGAAAACAAGCAAGCGATGAGAAAAGGTGATGTCAACAGTCGCACTGCTGAACTTCATCGACTTACGAACCACTTTATTGAATGGGACTCTCTGCAGTGCCTAACAAACACCGGTACCACTAACTATTTTCAACGACTGACTCTGGAAAACTGGTTGAATAACTTAGAGCAGAATCAGGCTAAAACTGGGGAATATTTACCCCGCCGAGCCTCCGCTGGCCAACGACAATGAGTTGAATAATTATTTTAGTATATAATAGAACAGTATAAAAGTAGAAAAATAATGTCAAGTACAAGTAACAAATATTAAAAATGGAAAAAAATTTCGCGACATTTTGATTTGGGGTTTAGCTTTTCCTTTCTCCTTGAATCCAAGGGTTTGAATAACTTTCTCGAGTTCCTCCAGCCCCCCCCCCCCTCCCCCCCCTCTCGTATTTCGATGAGAGTGGCCAAACACAGAGAAAGGTTCTCTATTTCTTACATGATCGGGCGCGAAATAACTCGGAGGTGAATAGCAAAGGATAATCGGAGTTTTAGCAGTCAATCAGAGAGCGCCTTCATGGCTAAACACTGTTTTAGTATACACTAACATTTGCTTTTAAACCTACGTTCCTGCGTCTTGAGGCTCTTTCATGCACAAGGGCATTTAACGGGGCCAAGTGAAAACAACTGCCTTAGGCTTAATTATTAATTGTTCTTGGAGCATTAAAGGTAGCCTCCTCTCTCCCCTACGATTGCTGAAAATAAGAGCGTAAATTAAATTAGTATCTACCTCACAGGTAAATAATGCTTTTCGCGCGCGCTGATGGCTGATTCGGAAGAAATTGGCAATTACTTTTTAGATCAACTTAATTTCAATTAACTGAATACCAATGTTAAGATTTTACATTTAATAATTAGCAATTATGCCTCAAGACTTTTTTCAAATCGCACAGCCCTCAACAGTCAAGAAACAAAAAAGAACTGCGGACATGGTGTTCATCGATTACAGAAGTATCATCTGGGATCAACGTGCTCGGCTCACAAAAGAAATGGATCCGGTCAAGGTAGTGACTTATTTGGTTAATTGTAAATCGATAACGTCGTCAGATAAAGAACTCATTGAACGAATCCATCCACCATCAAAAAGAACGAGTAAATTGTTGAAAATGATAGCCGTGAAAGGACCAGAGGCGTATGAAAATTTTGTGAAAGCATTGGAGGAAGATGAGTGCTTTGGGGTCGCCTACTATCTCGTGCGAAATGGTAGGTTGGTATAAATTTTTAAATACTTAATTCTTAAACTTGTCAGATCAAATCCACACATCGCCCAGAAAAATTCCTTCCAAGTATCAATCGCAAACAGGTGACACAGTTTTTATTTTAAACTGAGTCAAACTTTTGCGTCACCATTTGGCAAGGCTATGTCTCAAAGATGTAACGGACGCATATTGATACGGGGAACCATTATGGAAAAACTCATTCAGCAGTGCGCATCAACCAAATGTCTGAGAACATAAAATAAAAAATATTTGCTTCTCTGGTATGTCGACTTAGAATGTCCGCGGCTGAGATATCGTCCGAAAAATAAATACTTGACCGAGAAGCGAGGCCTTGAGGAAAATGTAAAATGTTGAGGCAAATGTCTCAGCCAAGGACATTATCAGCCGACATGCCAGCAAGCCAGAAGGGGTTTGTTTATTTCATAATCCCCCCCAAAATTTTTTTGTCGCGCTTTGAAAGCAAATTTTGTTGAATCTTTTGTACCCTCCGGGTGGGTTGTTACCAGCAAAGCATGATCCTTGCAAAAGAGAAAAAGAAGCTTACGTCTCCTCAGAGGGGCATAAACTCTGCCTTAAAATTTGTGTGCTCTGCCGGGTCCTTTAGTTAAAAATGTTTATCGATGTTATTCTTAGATGTAGGAATGATATTGCTTTTTTTTCTTTCGCCACCATACAGCGGATCATTTTAAAGTCTACTCGAAGATTCTGGTAGATGGCTCCGCGATCGTTTTTGTGTAATCTGTTAAAACACAGTGTTTACTTTACAAAGCAAGCTGTGAAAACATATTTCCGAATGCGTCGCTTTCTGAAAGTATCTAAAAGTTTCTATTTTGCGGTAAGACATGAATTAAAAAATTCGTTGACTCTGGTATTATCTCCTCAGAAATGGAAGAATGGAAGAAAGGAGTGACTTTTTTAAGTGATGATTTAGAAAAGGAGCAACAAGAGCATAAAAAAACTCGGCAGAAACTTGAACGTAATGAAAATAAATGTAAAGGTGGGGACGCGTACATCAACAGCTAAGTGACAATATAACGTTTTACATTTGATCTGATGTAACGTAAGTTGACACACCTTGCTCGGTACTCTCAAGCAAAGCTTACAGTGTAGGGGTATCTTTACCTCCGTTATTATTCATATCTTTCTTCTCTAGTAATCACAAGTCGATTCAAGGCAAGACGTTTATAAAAAATTAAAGTGTCTCAGAGTTTGAAGTATGCGAAGTTTGGATCTTCTTTGCGAGTAAAATTCACTGAAATATTCGCCACTGCAAACGGCCAACTTTCTGGATAACGCTAATGAGCCCGCACATTATTTATAAAATGTCTAATTCTAACATTGTGTGGCTGAGAGAATTTAGATGTATCGGGCTTAAAATTGCAGTGGGGGTAAATATGTCCTCTTTTTCGACTATTCACTGCACACGTAGCACTTTGGTAGTTTAATCGGAAAAATCGAAGCGACCTACCCTTCATCATGCTGCGGTATTTGACGCTTTCTTAGAAGCCACATCTGTGTTCCGAACAAATCTATGCTAATACGATCTTTCTTGTGGCCATGGACTTCCTAGGGCCTTTTAACACCCATATCAACTTTCGCGATGAAGGATTATGCACGACAGTTGCCAGCTGGCTTTTCTTAATTGTTAAGCTACTCATTTTTTTTTACTCTGCCTTCAAGAAATAGGAAATCTCGCACAAGAACTAGAAATACTTATAAGAGAACTGGAAGATGCCATGAACACCACTCCTGAGGAGGAAAAGGTTGCACAAAGTTTTAAGGGTAGGAAAGTTTAATGCAAAATGATAAAAAAGAAGGAAATTCCGTTAGCATAAGTCTGCCCTAGTGGCAAATTGGCTAGTTAAAATAACTGCCATGATTTGGATTGGGCTGTCAAACATAGCCATTCACAACAGGGAAAAATAACAAGTTAAATCAGCTATAACTGGCAAAAGTAATAAAGATGGATAAGCTGGGAACAAAGTGTGAAGGGAATCTCGATCCAGTCTATCACGAAACCATGCAGAAAAAAATAAGACATTCCCGAATCGAATAAATAGAACAAGTACTGCAACAAAATCTATTATATTGTGTACCTCAGAAATTAAGGTGCAGAGACTCTTTTCATTCCATCTTGTACTTGTTATTAGTTCTGATAAGAATACTACAAATGCATTCCAGAGAAAGCAGAGTAGCTATTTATAATACAGATACTTTCAAGCGAAATAGTTGCTTATAACACCTTTCTTTAATGAGAACGTTTGGGAGAGAAGGCTTAATATTAGGTACGGCGCGCTGAGTCTGTAGAGGTTAGTATAGTATGAAACAGAGTTCTTTGTTGCTTTTAATTACCCTAAGGTAAATGCTCCAAAATAAAACTTGAGGGTCAGGAAGGGACTGCACTGACCAGGAACTACTTACGATACAAATTATGGTTAATGTCAAAATCTCTCAACTGCAGACACTGCAGGAGAAAAGGATCATCAGCAAAGAGTCTCTTCGAAACATATTCAGGCAATAGTTGATCACGTAGAACCTATAACGATGGATTTAGGTGCTCGCTTGGGTGTTCCAACACCGGAGTTTTTGAATATTGAAGAAGAAAATGATTCAAACCGTCAGAAGATTTGGAAAGTGCTCATCAAGTGGAAACAAAGAAAAGGAAATGGGGCCACATTGGGTATTCTAATAGATGTCCTCTACAAACTAAACCAGACAGAGGCTGCCGATAAACTGTTAGGTAGGAATAAGAGATTTGCTCATTTGGTGCTGGACAAGAGCAGTGGCCGAGTTGGAGTATTAGGGAATTTAAGCGAACCACAACGGCGACGGCAACGTGAACGTGGAAAAACAATAGATCTAATTTGCAGAACAATAGCCCAACAAGTGCATTTTAAAACTGCACATTTCTTAGCCGTCCTTTGCAAAATAACAACGTGAAATCACCAAAATTTGCGTCGTCTGCGAACCGAATCCGTGGCGGCAAATTATTTTAATATACATTTGGAACTCAACGCTAGTTTTATGTGTTATGTCAAGTTTGAGGTCTGGCGCCCTATTGGACGGTCAACACATGCAGCCATTTTCGAAATTCTAACCAAAGGTAGAAACTCATTTTTTAATCGACGTCTTCCATGGCGTTGCCGTCCTGACTGCTTAAGTTCCCTATTACTCCATGTAAACCGACCCCTTTGCTACGGCATATGGTATTTCGCAGACTGGACTGGACTGGACTGGACTAGTAAAACACGGACTAGATAAACGCGGACTAGTAAAACGCGGACTATTTTTGTCTAGCAAGCCACTCATCCTACCTGTGGTACGATCGATAAGGTACCTGCACCATCGTTTAATGGAGTACAGGATACTCAAGTTCTGTTGATTTACTATCTTAGGAAATGAAGAGATAAAAACTGAAGAAAGGAAAGAAGAGCAAACCCAGTCTGGAGTACCACAAGAAAACACGGCACTACGTACGTATGCAACAGTCAACCTTAAGAATACTTGCGAAAAAAAATGGCTTTTGAAAAATGACTCTTACAGTGTGTCTTTTTACGTCCTTCTACCCACCCTATTCCTGGTTTAGCCCCAGAGGTCATTAAGGCTCGATAGCCTTTACGCGATCGGTAGGGTATACAGACCATCTATAATCGTGGTCGCCGACCTTTCAGTCGATTGGAGTGCAAAAAACTTTTGATTATATATCATCTCAGGAAATGAGGAGTTAAGAACTGCAAAACGGAAACAGGAGCAGGTCAAAGTTAAAGAACCACAAGTGAACACGGTACAAGGTACGTATACAATTCATTAAATACTTCTAAAAAAATTGGCAACGGAAAGGAAATAATGGAAATGTGGAGGGGTTTATGCCACTACAGTTCTGTGACTGTTACAAATGAAGGAAAACAATTCTTTTCCAAATTCCTGTCAATAATTTGTCATCCAACATCTTTTGCTTATAACACCTTTCTTTAATGAGAACGTTTGGGAGAGAAGGCTTAATATTAGGTACGGCGCGCTGAGTCTGTAGAGGTTAGTATAGTATGAAACAGAGTTCTTTGTTGCTTTTAATTACCCTAAGGTAAATGCTCCAAAATAAAACTTGAGGATCAGGGAGGGACTGCACTGACCAGGAACTACTTACGATACAAATTATGGTTAATGTCAAAATCTCTCAACTGCAGACACTGCAGGAGAAAATGATCATCAGCAAAGAGTCTCCTCGAAACATATTCAGGCAATAGTTGATCACGTAGAACCTATAACGATGGATTTAGGTGCTCGCTTGGGTGTTCCAACACCGGAGTTTTTGAATATTGAAGAAGAAAATACGTACGTATGCAACAGTCAACCTTATGAATACTTGCGAAAAAAAAATGGCTTTTGAAAAATGACTCTTACAGTGTGTCTTTTTACGTCCTTCTACCCACCCTATTCCTGGTTTAGCCCCAGAGGTCATTAAGGCTCGATAGCCTTTACGCGATCGGTAGGGTATACAGACCATCAATAATCGTGGTCGCTGACCTTTCAGTCGATTGGAGTGCAAAAAACTTTTGATTATATATCATCTCAGGAAATGAGGAGTTAAGAACTACAAAACGGAAACAGGAGCAGGTCAAAGTTAAAGAACCACAAGTGAACACGGTACAAGGTACGTATACAACTCATTAAATACTACTAAAAAAATTGGCAACGGAAAGGAAATAATGGAAATGTGGAGGGGTTTATGCCACTACAGTTCTGTGACTGTTGCAAATGAAGGAAAACAATTCTTTTCCAAATTCCTGTCAATAATTTGTCATCCAACATCTTTTCAACACTTCTGATAGTTTATCGCGAGTAGTTTTGCATAACTGCATAAACCATACCCTTTAGCTGTATCTGTGAATTGTTTGTTTATTTCTTTGTTTGTTTTTTTTTTAGGATAATATACTCAAAAGGTTTTGAAAAGTTTTTGTTTTATCAACTCAGGAAATAAAGCGGTCAAATCAAGTAAAAAAGAGGCGAACACTGTGACAAACGTGAAACAAAAAGTGACTGTATCAGGTGATTATTCACTCGCTTACTACTACAGATTTATCGTTTTTGTCTTAAAAAAATTATCGTACACTTTTGATTAAAAACTATAAACTGCTTAAATCATAAATGCATCACACTGCACCGCTTCTTGTAAGTAATTTCACTGAATGTAATGTTGTTGTAGTTACTCTTGTACGGTTTTGTAATTTCTGTCGAAAAACCTCAATAAATTGTAGTGCTAATCGTAATAATAATACCTCAGCTACTAGCTTGTATAATTTTTCATGATTGCATTTTCTCCTTTTTTAACGAAACAGGCGGTCTTTTGGACATCATTTTTTGAGCTAACATTCACTGCGGATTATTACTGTGCATCTGTTTCATTGAGAACTCCTGTTATCATTTGAATTGTGTATAAAACATCGGTGACCTTTTATTTAAATGGTGTGCAAAACGTTTGTGTTGATATATTATCTTAGGAAATGAGGAGTCAAAAACTGCGAAACGGAAAGAAGAGAAAACTCAAGTTAAAGTACAACAAGTGAATATGGTACCAGGTACGTAATCTATACAACTTAGAGAATCCTTGTGAAAGACACTAAAGTAGAAATCTGGAGGGGGACTAAATTCCTGTCAATTACAAAACATCCAACGTCTTTTCAACATATTTGAGAATTTATCGGGAGAAGCTTTGCATGAATGTCATAAACATACACCTTTGCTTTAACTGTGAAGTCTTTATGAAGGATTTTTAAATGTTTTGTTTTATCAACTCAGGAAATGAGGAGTTCAAATCAGGTAAAAAAAAACATTCTTGTCATATAAACATTCTTGTCATATAAACATTCTTGTTAAGGTAGTCTCTTAGTTATCTATTTACTTCCTTGCTCACTTGTCATATAAACTGCTTCCGATCTGTAGCATATTTTGTAAAATACACTTTTCTTCACTGGGTCTTATCAACTTCACATCACGATCGCAGGAAAACACAGAACCGGCGAGGATTTAAGAACGTGCCGGCAAGATCCCCGTGGAAAGTTGAAGCCACTTAAACCCCACCGCCCAATTGATTTTCACCACAGGGCGCCTAACGTAAAGGCCAAGGAAATGCTTTTTCCATGGAATGGCAAGGAAAAAGATGCTCCCACTTTTAAGGTCCCTGTTACTGCTCATCCTAAGGATGGGAAGGGAAACATTGGAAAGAAAAAAGTATGTAATATAGGTGTTACGTCACTTACGTAAACTTTCAGACCGGCGAAGTGGACTTTGGTAACGCGAAAGCAAGAATAAATTTAGACTTGTGAGGGGTGTAAAAGAACGACTTTCTTTTGCAATGAAACTTTAAAGATTACGATAATTCAATAGGCACAACAACAACATTATCATATTAGCCATCAGGCCCTGTCCACGATTTTATCGCAAAACATCCTCATATGAGCGGATCGTACGCAATAGTGCGAGAAGGGTTTTAAAAGCCGTTCGCCCACACGAGATGCCAGCTAAGAAAAAGGAGGAAGAAAGAGAAACAACGGCCATGGCGGTCGTATGATAAAGTCGCCATTAAGTCGAGCCTTACGGGAAAACTTATAGGGCTCTTGGTCAAGACGAACTCCACGACCACGAGCCAATCAAATATTCTCTAGGTTGGCCCTTCCACTTAGTTATAAGAACGTAACTCATCCACTTCCTCCAGGTGGTTTTATAATTACTGATCACTTTCCAAATATTCATATAGCTTGTATTCGATTTAACAGGTACTTTTCTGTTTTATCGTTAACTTTGACTATCTGAAAAGAAAAAAATATCTTGATGTGAACTTTATTTATACACGGAGAATCATAAGTTAAGCTAAAGCTAAAAACTAAAACTATTACAACTGTTTTACATGATTGCCGTGTGGGAATCCGATATCTCAGATAACTTCTTAATACCCCGTTTAAACTTCCCGATAGAACCAACGCCTTTCAAATCTTGGGGCAAGTTATTCCACAACTAGGTCAAATCTAGGTCAGCTGAAAAACCACACAACCGCAGGGTATGAGGTCACTCCCAGATTGGCAGACTTGCGCGCTCTTCTTCCTCAATTATGCAATATATTTGAATTTAGTTTCGACCCATATTTAGTGGGAATTATGACAGTATGTCTAGTTGATAGGAAGGATAAAAAATTAAACCTTCCAGTTTTAAAATGACATCAGCATCCCTTTCCAGAGTTTATTAATGAAACAAAATAATTTTGCACGATGTTCAAATTTATGATTAAATTCTTGTCTCTAAATGGAGTTCGTTAATTAACTCTAATGTATATCGCACTTAGGGAACTAACACATTTTTAGGATAATGAGAGTGATGGAAAACAAATTAGATACACTGAAGAACATTTTCTAGGAATAAAGCTGTCGCCCATATTTTGAAGGGGGCGTGTTTATACAAATAGGTTTCAAGTGATGACAATCAGCCTGATATTTTGCCTGATATTTTTCCTAGTCTTTTCAGCCGTCCTCAAAGATCCTTTCGGAAGAAGAAGAAGAAGAAAACACGGCTAAAAACATGGACTTAAAAGAAAGCAAAGGAAAGCAACAGGATAGTAAGGGGTATTAAAGCAAATAAGTGGAGTGTGATCAAAGGTTTCAATCAATGTAAATCACCGTTGCTTGTCGACAAAAGTTAAAAATTATATATTCACCGAATTGGAGGTGAGTAGTAGTTGCTATTCACTCCCAAACTAGCCAATCAGCGTGCACGATAAGCACCATTCACATTTGTGTTATATTAGAATTAAAAATAGCCTAAGAGAATTAGGAAATCAGCTTGTCACTAGTAAGAAAGTATCCATAGCTCGGCGCCAATTGGGCTTTATGAGCTCGAAGTTCGCGTCGTATGGAATTGGATGTGGAATGCTAGTGAGAAAAAAATGGGCAAGTGAACGCAGAAAAACTCAAAATGAATACAGATGTAAAAGGTCAATGATTGGGCAACGAACAAGCCACGTTTGAATGGCTACATAACGCTTGCTGGTTGAATAGCGGAGGTTTTTTCTCGCGCATCTTAACATCGTCCTCAATTCAGTTTCTGCTCGTGAATACTGGCTGTGTAGTTTTTCCAATTGTATTGCTCAAAATCTCGTGGGTGTCTTCTAACAGTGTCGGTTGAGTTTTGTTCTTTAAACAGTAGTACAATTCTAGTACTGTTAAGACGGCTGTTGGTGTGATTTTTTGCTTTCAGTACTATTTGTCACTTTGGTCAGAAACTGTGAAATGATAGAGTCAACAGGATGTGTATGGTACTTTAGTTTGAAGAAGAGATCTTTCAAACGTGCGCATTCTTTAGAGAAGTACTCCCAAGAGGAAGATAGGTAGTAAGTTCTGTTAAAGATTGTTCTTGTAAGAGCTATTTTATACCGAAAGTCCATGTGACTTTGATTGCGTAGGAGAAGGCTTGAGTTCGTTGGTTTTACTTAGACTTTTGTTCTTCAAATTCTCCATTCTTCAGTAATTCCATGCCAAGAAAAGGCAGTGTGTTGTTTTTTGACATTTCTATGGTGAAGTGGATCGTAGAGGATATTCAACGTTCAGAACAAATGCCGCCCTTTTACAGACAATAGGTCGATGATACGTCAACGACTACTCTCAACGAGTCATCAGCCAATTCTTTTCTGGAAACCCTCAACACCAGTCAGCCGTCTATTCAGCTTATTCCGAATTTTCAGTGATCACGGAAGCTACTACTGTCAATAGTTCAGATATAATATCGTAAATGCATGCAATTTTATCATATATTCCTGTTTTAAAATTAATTTTCCGATTTGTACACCTCTGTTAAAAAAAAAAAAAAAAAGTTCCTCCCTGAGGAGGATATAACTTTTTATTGAATAATAAATGCAACGTACTGCACTAGTTCTTGTAACTAATGTCAGTAATAACGTTAATGTGGTTACTCTTGTACAGTTTTGTAGAGTTTTGTGGAGTAAAACTTTCATTAAATTGTAATGATAATAATAATAATAATAATAATCACAATCACAATCACAATAATCATACTAATACAGTCTAACCTGTTATAAGCAGTCATCCACAGGGAAAGGCTCAGTGATCGCTAAATACAATTTGACACCTTAATTTCACAGAATGGGGGCATTATACTTTGGCAATCGACCAGTTGATTAGCACAGGGTGACCGCTTAATAAGGTGCTGCTTAACACAGGTTCGATACTGGTAAAAAATAAAAGCTATGTTATCATATTTTTTTAGTAGTCGGTTAACCAGTAAAGAGTTCTTGGAGGGCTCTGTGTTTTAGTTAGGTGGGTTTTTGTTATGGTTAGAGATGTCTTGTCTATTATTATAGCCCCATTAATGGAAGAGAGTGCCATTTTCCTCAACTTTTTTAGTTTTTTCTCACAATTTCCTCATTTTTCTTCAAAAAAGACGGTGTTTTGGATGCCACTGTGACGTTTTTCTTCAAAACAGACGGTGTTTTGGATGCCAAATTTATAGCCAACTTTTAGTGACGTTTTATTTAGAATTATTATAACCATTAAGTGAGAAAAATTGGATACACGGTAACTCGTTTTTGGTCCTTTCTCTGTTGGTCACATTGCTCACAGATTAAAATACAAAAAATAAAAAATAAAAAAAAACAAGAATGTAAGGAATATAAATCATTGTTCCTTTACTTCTAGTGTACCTATTTCGTTACACAGTTTCCTAAAATGTAAGTTAAAACTGACTTGCATACTTGTAATTTTCGTACCCGAAATCCAACGAATACTGTGATCCCCCTCGCATTATTTTCCTTTTAGAACTGAAATAATACTTGTCTAACCGCAGCAATAGGCTGAAGGAAAAATGGCCCACGACCTTCTTAGTTTAAATGATTCACCGTTGAATTCACTCAATACAGTAGGCGCTGTGTTAAAACTCCATCAGTTGTTCCTGTAGAATATTCTGATTATTAACCTCTTACTCTGTTCGACCTGATAAGTCAATACATCTTTTCCAAACGACTTGCTGTCTTGTTTACGCAAGCCCTCAGTGGGGGCGGGACAACCACAAAAGAGATCCTGCTGTTTTCTGGGATATTAAAGCTTTTGTGTCCCTTGCGCAACTTTGATGTTTAAAATCGATTTATAGAGATAATTTTCCATAATGGTTAAGTGAAAATAAGCTTTGACGTCGCACCTCTTTTGTCTGCCTGTCTATTTTGTCGTAAAAATATCACAGGAAATGACACCACTTAGAAACACAAAGCCTTACATCCAATTAGCAATTCAAAAACCTTGGGAATGGTAAAGAAAATGAAATGTGAAGTTGTTTTTTTGTCATGGGAAATTAAAACTTTTTTGTGATAAACATTAGCGCAGAAAAAGGAAAAAAAACGCTTTTACATTCTTAATTGGTGACGTCGTTAAAGAGTTATTAGTTTCTAAACTGGTCTTTTTATCAAAATTGTCTTGCTGTTTTGAATAATTGTTATGGTTTTAATGGAAAAAAACTACGGAGCAAGAAACAGTTTTGTAATATATATTAATTAGTGTCAAGCAGGCTCGGAAAACGAAGGTCTTTAATTAAAGTGAATTATCATTCACGGGTAGAGAATTTAGGGCAGCAGATTGCAAGAAAGAAAGAAAATTTTTTCTTCGAGGAATATGGGCAATTGTTTTCCATGGAAGTGGCTAGTTGCTCAGTTTTTAAACTATCGCATTGTGGTCACCTCATTGTTTGTTATATCCTCAATAGGTGAGTTGTTTTTATCCTCAGGTGTTCAAGTTTTATACTTTGTCTCATACTCACATGTTTGGGCTGCGAAACTGTTTTGAACGGGTGAAAACTTCAAGCGATGTTATAATTTGAGGAAATTGTAGAAGGCTTTTGTACAATTTAGGCCTAATTTTGAAGACTAAACTTTAAAGATTAAACATTCAGTCTTACTACTGAAATAATTCCCTGATAATCTTAAAATCAGGATGATGCGAATCTTTGTCAAACCACTGTGTATATAGAAAACGGTAAAACAAATTCGAGGATGGCGGATAATGGCATGAGTGACTGCTGTTTGCCATGTTTGAGGAATTGTCGTCCGGTTTCACATTTGCTACATGACACTGCAGTAATTTTCTGGCAAAACAGTGATCCTGAAAAATTAAGTAATTTTGAATACGACAGTAATTTGAATTTGCAATTTTCTAAAGTTTATTTTGATTGTAGACAGTGAGCAGACGATTTGGAGACAAACGATTTATTAAAACAAACAAACGGCTTTTTGTCTCTACTTATAAAAATGCCAAAGAGCCCGAACATACATTGAGAAAATGTACTAATGATGCAAACGGCAGACTAATGTAGACAGGTGTTGTTATGAGTAGTTGTCTTTGTTAGGTTTAGATATGTCATTATCGATCGCAAACGAACTTGAATAGCCTTATACAGTACAATTTAACAATAGCATTGCTATGATGGAACATCGACTATTGTTTTTTCCTGCGAAATATTTTACAGTGTGCAGGTAGTTACTTTGGCAAGGAAGTATTTTACACTGCTTTAGTTTCGCAATTTCAATAAGGGAAGATTAAAAACATGGCACTAATAAATCAAGAGCACTTTCATGTTCTAAAAATAATCGCAGCATTCAACATTTTTACATTATCAACATGAGCAGGACAAATGGTTCAAAAATACTCTCGTTTCTGCGTGTGTCATCAGGACTAAGCCATTTCCAAGAGAGAAACAACAATGATCGCAGCGCGGCAGAAACGACCAAACGACTCCCGAGAACGCTAAGGAGATGTGATAGCAGAGGCAAATTCAGAGTAAGGGTCTGAAGGGTGTGAACAGCCTTCTCCCTCCCCTCCCCTCCCCTCCCCCCTCCCTCCACCGCAGCCCCATCAACAAAAATTCGAGCAGAGGCAGGATTGCATATTATTTCTCGCCTAGCTGATGTTTTCTTTTTCAGTTAGGTTTGAAACACACTAAACTGAATGGAAGGCGTGTTTAGAGGGTAATATCTAAATGTCATTTGTTTGCTTCTTCCCAGGGTAAGCATTGACTGGCGTTCATAAAACTCGTGCGTGCTCGTCTCTGACTCGTAAAAAATTCGATGACGTAAGTGAGGACGGGCGTGGGTTGAAACAACGTTTGGACCGGACAAATTCGACAAATTTCTGGATCCACTTCTGAATTAAAAGTTTTTTTCGCACTAAACGTGTTTTCCAGAGAATTGACTTAAGTTGATTCTAAGTTTTGACAAAGCGACCTTGGCAGGGCGACCTTGAAATTCCACTCGAAATTTATGGATCTTGAATTATCCTCTCGGATACACGAAAATTTGACAGGGAATCTCGACCAAAAATCAATATAATGGAAATTCTGAAGATTGCATGAAAGTTGTTTCTGCCCTAAAATATGATTATTTAAGTAACTTTACACCCATACAGACATGAGAAACCTCCAAAAGCCGCAATCACTGTCTCTAAATAAATTCCACCTCCTCAGAAAAAAAATGGTCTACGTGACCACAGTCATAATTGAGTTTTTCCTCATGTTAGAGCTGAAAGTTCTCAGGAATCTTTAATAGATTGGCGCCTCTTTTGATTTAATACTTGTCACGAAAGTTCGCGAAAGCATCTTCTGTAAGGGAACATTTTTTGGATAAAGAAAACAGTGTTTTTGAAGAATATGACAGTCCTCTTCATGTTGTATTTATGCTAATACAGTAACTTTATCGATCTCAAAGCAATATGCAAGAGGAGCTCGCCAGTAAATCGTTTCCTTCTCATATTATTTTTTTTAATAATGTTTTTCAATTTTTGAAGATCATCATGTGCGAAAATCTTTGAATAGTCATATTCTATTTCTACTCAACTAAGGTTGTGTCGAATTATAACATGGCGCGCGCTTATCATATATAAATTCCGGCTGTGCATCTATTCATATGATGTGTGCCCTCGCTGCAAATTCCTTACTAGTTATGCCGCAAGTTCCTCTTTTATAACTTTCCAAGATTCTATCAAAGAAAGTAGTACACCTGATCCACCAAAATAACAATATTTTGAAGGATCAAAACCGTTGTTCAGGTTCAGATCTCTTTGAAAACCTAGGGTTTTTTTTAACTTTTTGTGTCTTCCTTTTACTTTATCAGGCGAATTTTTATTGACAACTTGTCAAGAAAAGGGAATTTTCGTTCAAATTTTGATATGAATCAAATAAGCAGTCCACACTCAAACGAAGTCATTGAGTCGACTATGTTTTTAAAGAACTGATGCATTCACCTAGCTTCGGTTATGTCGAGGTAAGGATAAAGTAAGGAAGTCTGGAAAGCACTCAAGAAGCTAGGATTGCTCTCGGCTGAGCCTCGAGCGACTCTTCGCCTCTCTCGTTCTCTCCGATCTTTCTGGCCGCGTGTGTCCATACCTCGATATAACAAGTACGCTAAGCTTGAACTAGTTCTCATTTACACCATTATAATCTTTCCTGCGTAAGCCCAAAGGCCTATTTCAGCTTGATTTTCTTTTCGTACTGAAAGCACTCTGGAGTTTTGAATCCTTGCGGTAACGCTAAAATGTAACGATTTGTGTTTGTATACAAAACGAGAGTACACTAAAGGCTATATGCGCTGAAATATTAAACCTACAGCTTGCGCTGAGAACAAAAAGCTTTGGAACAGCTGGGCCCTCAACACTTTAGTAATTTGCATACTAAAAGTAATATGGTATTTTTCGCAATGGTCCATCAAAAGTTAATTTACGTTCTTAACGTGACGTAAAGTTTCCTGGGTATCTTTTTTAATTGCTGTTGATCAAGAATATTGCTCTTGATGTAATTTACATGAATCAGTTGATCTTTATTTATGTATTTTCTTTTTTCAAATAAGTTTTCACGATCAAAAGATGGAATAAGGCAAAAGCTTTTAGGATTTCTATGTATCATCAATTTTGTTTTAATCTCATAATAAAGTATCCTGACATATCCTGAAATATGTGACGAGGCCTTTGGCTAAATGACTATTCCATTCGGTGTTTGTTTCAGTCTGTCTCCATTTTTAACAAAGCATATTTATAATAAAACGATCTAATCCCGGATATTTGCGTGGAATGACATTTCTCTGTAGAAAAATAACGACTAAATACAATGGCCCGTCAGGTGATGTTATAAAGGATGTGACTTCCCATTGTGGCTGTAATGGTTTTGTAGAAATGAATAAAATAAATGTTCTGGTCATTCTTCGCAAATAACTAGTTGTCGAAAGGTTATTTTGAAACTTTCCATGAATGTTTCCAGTCAGTCACTGCTTCGAAAAAGTCACGGAAAAAGATAAGTTCCCACAAAACAGATATGATGGGCCAATCTTACTTAATTCATGCCTGGAAGCGAGGGTTTTTAAAGTAACACTTGAATAAAATACTCGCTTCGGAAAAAGTCACGAGCATATGGGAATATGTAACATAAGAAAAAATTGCACCGCACTTTTGAAGCATGGTTTGAGTTTTATTCTTGTTTTCAACAGATCAATTTAAATTTGAATTCAACTTCATTTAAGGGGAGAATTTGTACATTGAAATAGCACAATGAAAGAACTAGTTCTTCTTGCTCGAGAGAAAAGCCATCATGCCTGTTAATTTCGTTCATGAATTGAGAGACAACTATAACTCCGCCATGTGACTAGGAAGTGCGGGCGCTCATTCGAAAAGAGTCCTGGTTGGATGTCATGCGCAGTAAAGGAAGCACAGTGCCATCCTGAGGAATAGCCATGAGCCTTCATCGCATTACTCCGCTTAACTATCATTATAAATTATTTTTTCAGGCGATGACGCGTGACGACAGCTAGAAAGTCAGACTGAGATTGAGCATCATTAATCACGGGCCTCAGACAGTACTCTGTTATCATAATGTTGACTCATGATTTGAAACGATCCCGAAAATGACTAATTACATGTATTTTAACATTTTCAAGACAATTAGTGAAGCACTCAGGTAGGATTCAGAGAAATCTGCTGTTGCAAGAGTTGCAAGTTAAGACTGAAGGTTTACGGTTTGCAATTTTGGAAAGAACCTTGTCAACAACCTCTTACTTCTCTAGCTAGACATAATCATTTGCCTTATGTTCAAAATGTCTTTCTCCCGCTGTTTGTTTTTCCCGGCAGTTTCATGATCACGCCGTGATTATAAATCTGTTCTGCCTTCAGAGGGTTCCATTCCAGAGCGTTAATTTCAGTTTCATCGAGCGTTGTGTGCCATTTTGATTGTTTGATGTTTATTTTCTATTATTTAACGTTGCTCACGCAGGAAATAGATGCTAAAAACCTTTAAACCTTGCAATATTAGAACCGTCCAAGTGGAGAAAGGATTGAAAATTTAGTTACTAGGTGATCGTCCTGCCAAAGCATCCATAAAATCATCTGGAAATGTTTCTGCTGAGGTTGAAAAAGGAGTTTGCGTCATATCTACTAGAAGATAAGTCCCATCTCTTACTCCAGAAAGGTTCCCTCGCTCTTCCATACCTAGATAAGCAAATTTGTCGCCAATGAATATGTTTAAGCCATATACTTCGAATGAAATATCTTCGACGTTTGAGTATTAAACACATTTTTACGAAAAGATCAACATACGTAAATGACCAGACTGATGAAATTCTTATCCAAGGATCACTTATAATCCATTTTTCAGCCCGCCCGGGGATCCTCAACCTTTTTAGAGAATATCTATTGTGCCGAATACATGTAATCTGACCGTAAATTGCTGTTCGTTTCTGCTCACTTTCCGGTGAAAACACTGACGTGTTTAACTGAATAAGTTCTTTCAAACATGTATTTATGACTTTTCAGTTTTGTCTTTCTATTTTCAAAGACCTCACGTTGAATGGAAATCACGTAAACCATATAACAAGCGACGAAATGCTTTGAGGGCACTGCTTACTTTTTTACTGATATTGTCAATACCTGATTGTAAATGTTTGAAGCGATTTTCATGCATATGTATTGGTCAAGAGAATATGAACAGTTCATTTTCTCTTGCCCTTGGTCGAATCCCAAGTTTCACTGGATCGCGACGGTTCTGATCCAATACAACTGTCTTCTCTGGCTATTTTATGTTTTTGAAATATGAGCATGGATTTGCATACTTTACTCTACTAAAGGTGTAGCATTCATCAGTCTCAAAGCTTGAAGGCGTATCATCTCATTCCAGTTGTTTAAACTGTAAATGAAACATTATTTTGATGTACCAACGCGCGTTTCCGCCTGCATTTCGGATATACGGGCAGGTACAATTTCATAACACTGAGGCCTCCGGGTGGTAAGATAGAACGAATCACCATTGAGGTAGCTGAAAGAAAATCCCTGCTGGAGTCAAATATGGAAGTGTTAAAACGACTTTAAAAACGTTGAAATGTCTCGTGCGATCTGAATGTTTATTTTTGGAACAGAAAGGGCTTAAAGCTAGATATATCGGATCAATCTCTTTAATGGATTCATAAATAAATATTTACACCCGTTTTCCTGTCGGCACCATAAAAGAGCGATTACTTACTCTGGGTTTTCTTCCTGTCGCCAAACTTCTTATGAAAAAAACACCTACAGAGTGTGGAGCTTAATTATCAGTCCCAAATGAAAGTAGAATTTTGTTCTTTTCAATCGAAGTCTCGTGCTGCTTTGAGAGCAGAACCTTTAAAATTCTTTACATTGTAATCTTGGGAAAATATTGAGAAAAGAAATACTTCAATTAATGAAAATTTAACGTGGAACAAACACATCGGACATTCACTTTAAATAATTGCTTTCAGCGTATTCTATGCTCTTCGTTAAACTGCTACAGACGCAGAGCTTCATTTGTGAGCATCGCGTCCTTATTTGGTTTCAAAAGTGACGCATTTATCAGATTTTAATTAATACATATTTGCATATAGATGAAAAAAAAGCTTGATAGGCTTTCTCTTGAACATTCTGAGCTGCCGCAAATTATTCGTTTTAACATCATTGAGAGGAACGCTAAGGTAAATTAGTAGCTAGCCTGACAACACCATCCATCCACAATAAACAAAGGACAAACTGAAAAGTCAGAACCTGTGGAAAAGATTGCCAGCAGAGTAAAGATAACTCGTGGTTTGCAGCTGTTATGGACAACATGAAGAGTCGCTATCTCAGAACAGACTTAGAAAGCTTTCTTCTCTGTTCTTTAATACTAATGATGAGTCGAGGTACGTTAAACGGGTCCTTCTATTATCCCGAAGCAGACGACGCATCTAATTCTTTCCCATTTGATTGAACGAACAGGAAAAAGTTTTGGTCCCTAAACGTTTTTTTTTTTTTTTTTGCCATCTGCCATCCAGTAACGCAGTAGGTTCAGGAAAATGAGTGTACTTTTTTTCTTTTTCAAATCAAGATTCACTTTAAAAGATTCGACGTGCCTTACATGTTATCGCAACTGTTATGTTCAAACACATAAAGCTTTGCTAGGTTATCTTAATGAAACGAGTAAGAAGAGGACGATTCAAATCCAGCAGGGTCGTAGAGGAAGTAGTTATTATGGTATTATGTTATGCTCTGTCATGCTCCAACAATGCACTCTCTTTCTTCTTAATTAATTAAGATCAGAGATAGGCAGATCGCAAACTACCATCCAACAATGATAATTACCCTGACGTTTCAATCATTCACAATTTTCATCGATCCTCCCCTATTGTGCCTTTTGTAATGTTTCTAATCAGGTGTTGAACCTGTATTTCAACATACAAACCAATCTGAATTAATCAGACATCACGGCATTTAACTGATTTTTTTAAATTTATTCCATCAATTTTAGGTAAATGGATCACTTACCAATGTATGAGCGCTTTGCACAATACGGAAGTAAAAGACAAAAAAACCTGGGATGATGATCTTTACTGTCGGAAACCAGAAACTTGCATCCGAATATAATCTTTTGAGGGAATTCTAGGGGGGGGAGAGGAGAGGGGGAGAGTGCACACATTCAGGTTGCTGTAACGAGAAAGACGAAAACATACCAAATTAAAACTCGGTTAATTTTATTTTCCACCTTATTTTCACAATACCCTATCGCAGGAAATCTGTGAGCATCACTCTGTTTGTCAGGGTGACTTGCTTCCCAGCAGTTTATGGAGGTCACTAGATACCTTGAGTAATATGCTCTTGCAAGAAGCATATGCTAGATGTTTAGATGGACAATTTTGAAATATCGAGAATTCTATTTCTTCTCCCATAACAGATATCTCAGCTAAAGCAAACTCAAATTGTGAAATCAAGTCTTCTTGCACAGCCGACTGCCAGTTTACTCATCAAACTACAGTGGATCCGGGCTCTCACATAACTTTAAACTGCACGATCTCCTCTGAAGCGGCAGAAAACGTAACCTGGGAACAAGCAAAGAAGCTAGTTGGGGAAGGAGATGGCAGATCAGATCTAGCTGTACAGGAAAGTTCGCAAAATACTTCGTGCCGGTGTACCAAGATATTCTTCGCACGTAGGTATCAGTTGGGTAATTGTTGAAGAGAAGTAGCTGGGACTTTTCAAAGGAGAGGGCAAGGGGGGGTGGGGGTCAAGTTACGTTGTCAAAATAAGCATCAATACTGATGCAAATTTGACGACATTTTCCCTGATGAATGGTTAACGTTAAAAAACGAGACTTGTAACTAAACACCTCATTTGCCCACCGATGTAGCACATCAGTTTCCCTAGAGACCAATAACCTCAGACATAAGAAGGTACGTTACTCTCTTCTTTTCTTTAGGCGAACTTGTGGTAGATGGACATACGGAATCCCCGTATCTAATCCAGCAAGGAGAACGACCTTATTTGGAGTGCACTTTCTCTGGATGGCCACTACCGCCTGAAGTCAATTGGTTCAGGGAAGAGAAGCTGATCCCTAACGGGTCAAAAGCAGTTTATCAGTTGGATAGGATCTCAGGAGAGAAAGAAAATAGAACTCTTCATAGCAGTCTCAATTTTCAAGCTGCACGCGAGGATCAGGCAGGATTCTATAAGTGCAAAGCTACAAACAGCATTCCAGGCTGGTCAAGTAGCACATCCTCAGAGATACAGACGATATACCAGTGTAAGTTAAAATTCAAACTGTTTTGAAATTTCGTATAGGATTTCTCAGTTTAAAAGCCTCTCTGGTTTGCTCAACTCGCTGCGCTCAACTTTAGGTGCTCAGAGTAAGTTCAACTTAAGTCAACTTTATCCTATTTTGTTGCGGTAAATTCACCTTCCACTGTTATGACATAATTTTATAGAAAGAACATTATACCCCAACAATCCCAATTACTTCTCACTAAGGAGCGACACCTAGAAGCAATACAATAATTATCCTTGACTAACTCACTCATAAGCCCACTACAAACTAACAGTTGTCTTTCAAATCTTTTTTGAAATGAACGAACTTACACAGTGGCTCCTTCTCGGTATAGCTTTCCGAGCAATCGGTCACCCCCGACAACAAACACTACCACTACTTTACGACTGAATCTTTACATGCATTTACAAAGTATTCTACGACAATGCGGAAGCTTACAACACAACTATTTAGGTAGTATCACATCATAACAAGATAACCTAATAGAATGTTTTAGAACGCTCCGTGGTGTAACATTAGAAAGTTTGTCTGCGCATGTCAAGGCATTCTAGAATTTTTTTAAGAAATTTTTCTCACAGTAATTATCCGTAACACTACATACTAGCAAGGGTGGGCCTTTGATACAAATGGTCTCCTAGTGGATACCGATTTTTAGAGCTTCTTTTTCAGTAGTCCTGACGCTTCTGCCTTCAGTAATCCACATCAAAACATCCAACTCAGAAATAAGGACTTTTTTTTCCTCATAGGTCCACACGCACAAGACCCAATTGTTGAAAAGTTGGAAGTTCTCGTGAGCAAATCTTCTAACATAAACTTGACCTGCTTGGTTTATGAATCTGAGGAAGGTTGTCCAGATTACTTACGGTGGTACTTGAACGGCAACAAGTGGCTTCGGGCAAAAAGTGGAAAGTACAAAATACTAAAGAAGAACACTCACTCCAAATGCAAGGAAGAATTTGTATTGACCATTTTTAACGTTACGAAAAATGATGAAGGAAATTACAGCTGTGACTGGAACTGCGAATATTTTCCAACAAAGAGAGCTACCATGGAGCTGAAAGTATCTGTTGAGCCTGTCACTGGTAAGAGTTTATACACCAGTCTCGTAAAATCCTTTCTTAGATCAGCATTAGCCATACTGTATCTTTTTAGACTTATATCTGTGGGTTCCGTAACGTTATCTCGTTGCCATTTATCTCGTTGCCATTTACACCCTAGCATCAGTATCCATATTCTCTATACATTTCCATGTTATCTCGTTGCCATTTACACTCTAGCATCAGTATCCATATTCTCTATACATTTCCTAAGTTCGTCCTTATCCGAGAAGACTAAAATATCTAACCATTTCTTGTTATAGAAGGGTAGCAAATTCTCCTCAATTACTTTTAAGACCATGAGTATTGGTCCGGCCAGGGCTCGAACCCTCGACCTCCCGCACAACGCAATCCGGCGCTCTAACCAATTGAGCTATATTCTGTATATTCTATATTCCTATATTAAAGTTCTTTTCATATGGATATTCTTTCGATCTAAATGCTTTCGCGTAAAATGTTTTTCTAAATTTTCTCCTTTTTGCAGCTTGAATATGAAGCCCACCTATATCTTCGTAATTTTTTTGCTGAAAGTGTTCTTGGTGTTACCATCAAAATTTACTAGTAACGAGTTATTTGATCACTTCTTCGACGCTCGGTAAATATCCACCACCAGCCACCTCTACTTCGATGAGTAAATGTTAATCATCATTTGTTAAATACATAAAAATAGTAATAGGCAAGCTTTAAAGTACGTATTCTACGAAAGGGGCATTATTTCATGTAATATTTTCTGACCAAAGCATTTCATTCTTTTCAGCTCCTCAATCGCCTATAGCGTGTCCGTTTCGCGCATAAAAGGGTGGTTTCGATGTTTTTGTTTTTTTTTTTGCTAAGCGTTCTCTACCTTTTATTTCATTATCCAGACCCACCAACAGTGACTCACGTTTTGACTGGCCCCTCATATCCACCTTCAGGTCAGTAAATCATAGATATCGTTTGATACACTCATGAATAACGGAAAATAAAAATAAATGATAACCTATGTAACGGAATAAAATTGTAAGAAATAATTGGCTAAGAATATCAGAACATTTTTAATTTCAAAACTAGGAATAAAAAACAAACAAGTATCAAAACATTTCTGTAAATCAATGGTCGTAAGCCTAAGCTATTGCGACGAACGCAGGCTAAAGAACAGTGTCACTAGCATCAATCTTTTTAGCTATTTCTAGAAAAAATAATTACAAAACTTCATTAAGACTTCAGGGTTGATTATCACCTTATAAACACCTATGCTATTGCTCAATACTACTCTGATATTATAGTTTCAACAGATTATAAGAAGTTTTTTTAATGTTGTGGTTTGAGCGGACTATAACCTGTCAGGTGTATAAAGGTGTACAACAAGGAACCATGGCTCTTTAATCAAGCCGTTTTTTGTTTTATCAATCTACAGTACAGCGAAAAAAGTGGCTATTGCCAATCATTATTCTGGCAGCTGTGAGTGGCGTTGTTATTTTCATTGCAGCCTTGCGGTTTGGTGTGAAAAAGAAGTGGACATCATCTCACGAACTTGAAAAGTGTAAGTTAGAGATTTTTAAACAAAAGATCTTCCTTAAATGAGAAGTCAGGTATCTTAAGAATCAATTCTAAACCCATCTTCTTCCTCTTTTGATTCATTCGTGGTAAGATTTTCCTTAGCATGAGGCATTGACTCTAAATAGCCGCTTAAGATTGCCATTGCTAAGTTTATTGTTACTGTTGTTGCGTAACCAGTTAGAGGTTGGAGGGTTGTTTGTCAGTGCAAGCGTAGATTGCGCCACATTTCAAGAAACTCCTAAAGCTGTGTCTGAAAACTGAAGCCTAAAAACGGCAGTTATAATCATTAAAATCGTATGAAATTTGCCTCGGTATTGACTCCCTGTGAATACAGTTAAAATCCCGGCTTCATATCATTCTCTCTCAAACAAGAATATGGCCCCTGAACCAAAGCACTCCCTTCCCTTACTTCCTTAAAAAAGCTCCGCCGATAATGTACATGGTTAGATTGATGCAAACATATGTATCTGAATACGTTCCTATTGCTTATAGGTGGGTTTAACGATGAGGTGTTGAAAAATCAACTTTTTGTCAGCTACAGCTCAAAAGACGTTGGCTGGGTCAATGAGTATCTCATTTCACTGCTTGAGAAACACTCAATAGCCTACAGTATTCACAGCCGGGACTTTGAACTTGGGAAGCCCATCGTTCAAAACATGGCGGACAATGTGTACGGTAGCCGTCAAGTGGTAATTGTTTTATCACAGAATTACCTCGCCAGTAACTTTTGCCGCGAGGAACTACACATGGCTTTTCAGCGGGGGTTGGACACGGGGGATTCTTCTGTGATTCTTGTAATGATCAATAACTTGAAGAAAAAGCAACTGCCTGCTGCCTTAAGAGAAAAGCGTTTGCTGGAGTTTGAGAAACACAACAAGAAACAAGAGTGGGAAGAGAAAATTCTAAGCCAGATTTTAGATTGGAAAACTGTCAGTGTTTAAAGATGTTAGTTTGTTTACAGACTTTGAATTCTAGAATCTTTCATTGGGCCGGCTAAATTAGTGTTTATTTATTTTTCCTTTTGATTTTTATTCTGATGCCGGATAAACGATGATAAAGCACGAGGGGTTCATGTAAAATCTCTCAATTCTGTGCTCAAACCATTAAACTATGGGTTGAAAACTTTGAGCCGCCAATGAATTATTCAACGAGAGAAATCGTACTCTTTGTGCCAAACTGTTTTGACTGGTTGGCGTCAGACCTCATTGACCTCATCCCAGTTTGCGTATTTTGACTTCGTCGCTATTTCACGTTTATCCACTGCCGTACAACGCAAAGTATTGACTGCCGTTGACCTCCGGTTAGCATTTGCCTACTACTTTTAACTACTTGCAGACTAGATATCCATGGTTTAAGTGATTAATATAAAACCCTTCTGTCTAAGATATAAGGTAATAAGATAAGTAGTGGCTGTTTATGACAAGATCCTTTTAATTGACAAATAAAACTACAAGGCGGAGCTTCCGAAGTGGGTGTACTCTTTTGTTTGATCTTTTGTTTCCTTTGGGCAAAGGACGCACTGGTTCAGGAGTAAATATCACACGGAGCCAGTGAGAAAGAAGAACCAACAAACTGCTTAGCCTTTTACAAAACCGTAACATCAGTATGCATATTCTCCACACTGTTCTCAAAACAATTCCAGGGGTGCTGGCAGGGAGAATTTGATTAACAATCAAGAGCTTCTTGAGTTTAATATCATTCCCTCATTATCATTTAGTCCAGTTCATGTTGTAATCAAGGTGATGGTTCTTATCAGGAAAGTTGTAAATCATCTTGTTTAGCATGTCATAGCGCACTGTCAAGTACCCCTTGATTGCTGTGGTGACAGCGTGTGGGTAAAGCTTCTTGACTTCCTGTGCGATCACTCCACAGTCCTTACCGCTCAGCCCAAATTTTTGTTTGGCAACTTCATTCCATTCCCAGCAAACTGCATTAAGTCCAATTGCCCTATATGGCGAGCAGGGCAAAGTTGTAATGTTTTCCTTCAATTTATGGTCGCTTAACATACCGCCAAGAGCAAGCCCAAGTCCCACAGGTGCAATAAAATCCAAAAAGCCACTACTTTTTTTGCTTAGTTCTTCCTTGAGTAAAGCGATGGTCTTCATTTGTTCCTGGTGAAGTTGTTTTAAATTCTTTTCCTTGAGCTCAGCTTCTTCCTTTTCTCTTTTTACCCTCTCGATTTCCATAGTTTTCGCTGACATCTGATATTGAAAATTTTGTTTTTGCTCTTCACTTTTCTTTTCAACAGCTTTCCTCTGGCTCTCCGCTTCTTTCACCTTCAATTCTAGTTCCTCAGCTTTTCTCTTCTCACCAGCAAAGTGCTGTAGATCTTTATGCACAGCGGAAATTTCGGTTTGCAACTCACAGTCCATTGCAAAGTTCCTTAAAGCGTCCTCTATTCTTGTTTCTATTTCGTCTGCGGTTGGCAACGCAAATAGCGGCTCAATAAGTTTCACGCGGCTTCTCTTACAAATATTTTTCTCCAGCGCAGTATAAACGTTTCCAAAGTCCAGCCACGAGTCCGCATTCATCGTATCTTTAAGATACCAGGCCAATTCTACTAATCCTTGTCCATCCATAGGACTTCCTCCTAAGGTCTTTTTGATGGGAAACTTTTTTAGTTTTTCAACCAGTCGCCTCATTTCTTGCCAGTAGTCACTCTTTCGTAATTTATCGAAATCTTTGAAAAGATCACGTTCCACTTGCGGAATCTGACTTACTATAATTTGGTTCCTCGGGAAGTGCTTTGCGATGGCTTTTCTCTCTTCTTTCATGCTCTCCTGAAAGGATTCTTCCACGATGCAATCCTTTGTGTAATCTTCGATTGTTTTACCCCCATCAGGATCACCCAGTGCACCTCGAATAACCACCTGAAGTTTGGGAAAGTTTTCGATAGTAATGTTAGGGAAAATCTGATCACTTAAGCGTGACATGTGGAACAAAAAGTGTAGATTGTTGTTTTGAAACACATCGCGGACAAAAACGTTCAGGCCAGAAGAAACCAGGGCTGTAAACATGCTCAAATGAGTTGTAACGGCGTCATCGCCCAAATTTGTGCCTTCAACGTCAAGTAACACAACGCTTCCTCCTTTCTTGTCTTCAGGATGGATGATGTTGCACCACACGTCACGCGTGACAGCTTCCAGTGTATCGCCTGTTTTGAAGATTTCTTCGACATGGCTGTGATTGACTTTGGACCATATGTGACTTATAACGTTGAGCGTGGTAGATTTTCCAATTCTAGCATCTCCCACAACAGCTATGACGCGAATCGGTCGTTGCAACTCCCACAGGTCGTCCAGAACGGTTCTGTTCAACTCGAAGATATCTCGTGTTTTGTTGTACTTGATGAGGATTCGAGCCGGCTTTCCTTCAATAACTAAGGCGAAGTAAAGGGCGGCAAGAGATGCTACGACCGCGCACAATCTACATAAGTCCATCAGACTACCGAACCGAAATCGACCGAATGGGAACTTCTCTGGATATATTCAACGTGCATGAGAGCAGAGGCTTTTTCGACGAGATGCGGGATTTTTCCCTCTCCGAGATCCTAGTAAAGCTGGTACATTCTTATTGGTTGTCTTGACTTCTCTTCATTTTCCCGGAAATTAAATGTAAGAATAGATAATTAGACCATTATATCTATTTCTGTCATGCCGAAGTTAATAGAGTTCTGTTATTTCAAATAACTTCATGATACACTGCACCTTATTTCTTCATATTTTCGATCTCTTTTAGTAATGTAGAAAATAAAAATTTGTCTCGATTCGAAACAGATTTCTACGAAACAAAGAGCTCTAAGCAGAGAATAAAACAGAATCGTTAGGGGGTTCCCCTTTCACACCAGAGATCCTAGGGAAGCCGTAGGGTAAAAGACTTGTGTTGATTTGAAAATTTATGTATTATTCTTTTTCCGTATAGAGTAGATGTTAGCTCTACAGTTAAAAATGAAATATCTTTACAAAAAGTTTTCCATACTCTTATACTCAAAATCAGCGGATCTCGCAGTGTTTTGAGTCTCCTAGAGTTCTGCTAACCTAAGGGAAGTTTCCCTTTCAAATCAGTCACTTCCGGTGTACGTTTTGCGCCTTGGTGCATCGTTATGCGGCGAAATAAAGGTAAACTTCGGGGTTCTTTCCCAGAAAATTGACTCATCATTAAGTCAAATTAGTAGAAAAAGTACACTATTGTAGAAGAGCATAAAAATTTCCCTCATGATAATTACAAAATATCAGACTCGTAGAGCCTGTAACTTGGTGCCAGTCGGTAGTCGCTCGACCCATTGAAACTGTCACGGCTTCGACATGAGACGTTTCTTTCCGTCGAGATGATCTTGAGGTTACTGGTTCCTTTAAAATTTGTCTCTCTTTTGAGCACAACTTGTCGCAGTTCACCAGCAAAACCATTACTGAAGTTCGACGAGGAAAATGGCAAGTTCACCCTTAGGGAGGATGCTCTGCTCGAGATACAGACTCTGAAAGGGCCCGTAAAAGTTGTCGGAGCCATTGGCGACGCACGCGTTGGTAAGTCCACAAATTTAAACTTTATCAGATATTTTCTTAAAGGAGAGCGAGATCAAAGAGTTGAGAAAGTTTTTAACACGAGCGATGGCATGAAACCATGTACGACGGGAGTGTGGATGTCTGTGTCGCGTGATTCAAATGGTGACGGAAGCACGATTTTACTCGACACAGAAGGAACTAACTTAGGCGACAACGAAAACACAGACTTGCTCAGCATCTTCACCATGATGATGTCTTCCGGTTTGGCTCTCTTTGCAAGGGAAGCAGTACAAAATCATAAAGTACAGTTTCTGTACCGTGTTTCACGCTTGAGCGAACAGATTTGGAAAGATGATGCAGAGAGCAGGCGGGCATTTCCACAACTACTGGTGATCATAAGAAATGCACTTGCACCATCCCCAGGTAAAACTTTGCAGAGTCAAACTCAAGATTCTATACTTGATGGAAAATACGGAGAAACCATTGCAAAGCACTTTCCTCGAATTAACATTAAAGTTCGAGACATTCCCTTCGTGGATTCGAGACGATTGCGTGACTTAGAACAGTTTACTCGTGACGATTACGCAAATGTCGCAACCTCTCTCGCCTCTGATTTAAGAAGTTTTCCTTTAAAAAAGACAGTACATGGAGCAAACATAGATGGAACAACGATCGCTTCTCTTGCAAAGAGGCTTGAGATTGCTCTCAATCAAAATTCAAGGAGTGGATTTTCAAATACGTACACCGCTCTCGAAACGGAGTTGTGTGATCGTTTTTACCAAAACATAATTGAACCTTTTCTGAGAAATAACTTGAATCACATGAGGAATGGGAGACAGCAAATTATCGATGAGTTCACCGAAAACTGTGCTCTGGGAACGGAAAGAACGAAAATCAGAGATAAAGTGGATGAAGTTATTGCCCAAAAAGAAGAAATGGCAGAAAGAGAGAGACGCCTTGATACAGAACGGAGGAGAAAAGAAGAAGCGGAGAAAATGGAAAAGGAAAGGGAGGAACAACGCCGCAGAGAAGCTCGCGAGAAAGAAAAGAGATTAGAGGAAGAGAGACGAGCGGCAGCGAAAGCAGAGGAAGAACAAAGAATCCAAGAAGAAAACTTGCGCAGAGCTGAAGAAGACAGGATAAGGTTGGAAGAAGAAGCTGCAGCTCGAAGAGCGAAAAAGAGAGAGAAAAGTGACATAGCAAAAGCTATTATTGGGGGTGTGCTCCTGTTTGGAATTTGCGACTCTCGACTGAAAGAAAACATCACAGTCGTGCCGCATTCAGATTACGAGCAGATCGGTGTTCGTAGCTACAACTGGGTATGGTCCAAAGATGCCGTAGAACTTGGCATGAGTGGAACAGGGCGTGGAGTCATCGCTCAAGAAGTGGAAGAACTGTATCCGTGGACCGTGGTTATGGGTGACGATGGGTACAAGAGAGCGGACTACGAAGCCTTGAAACAAATGGTAATGGAGAACAAAACTGATTACTGTTTTATCACGCAACGTTATGGAACCAATCGAAATCAGAAGTCTTATGAGTAACAAGACATTTATATTTTTTCGGTATAAAACGCACAACACAGCGTATTAGAGACTTCCAAAGTAAATTCAGGGGCGGATACAGGGGGGGTGGATAGGGTGGATATCCACCCCCCCATTTTTCAGTAAAAAAAAATTCGAAATGTCACTTTATTTGAAATAGAAAATAAAGAAAGAAAGAAAAATTAGCTCTCGCTCATGTCTGGTTGTTGTTACGCCACGTTTCGTCGTCTGCCGCCACTTTTAAACAAGTACAAGTAAAATTGTTTCCTTTTTTTTTAGTCAGGGCATTTTCTCTACCACCCCTCAATAAATATGGTCTGCCATCCACCCCCCCCTTTTGAAATCCTGGATCCGCCCCTGAGTAATTTTATACTTAAATAACATTTTGGTGAGGGTATGCAACCTGATAATTCGTTTCTGTAACTTGATACAATCCATGTAATCTTTTTTGTTTTTGAAGTGATAAACAATAGACATGTACTGAAGGAGAAACAAAACACTTTTTTGGACTTTTTTGGGGTTTCCTGATTAGCAAACTTATTGATCACCATAAAAATAGATAAAATTTGGAACTGTCACTGTGGATTCTTTGGTCAGTAATTAAGAAAAAAGTTTGGTGTTTCATCTTCTTTCCAGATCATAAACAACAGAAATGAACAAACAAAGTAAATAAAAATCGTTTAGTACATAACTCGCAAAGAGCTAGTGTAAAACTATCAGACGTCTAACTCGTTGTTTCGGAATGCATGGTTTCCAACGAAAGAGGTCAAACAGGTCACTGATAATCAAAGATCAAGTTCGTGGGGAGGGGGGGGTACAAAACAGACAGAATCACGTGAGACTCAGTCCAGTTTTTTTTTGTTTTTAAGACACTCCCCCGCGCTTTTTTGACGTCATTCAGACTTGAAAGGTTTCGACTCATGAGTACAGTAGACTACTTTTATTTTTTATTTATTTTATTTTTTTATTTAATGATTCACCCGAAGGTGGTGTAAATACAATAGGACTCTAAGTCCCCTCCAAGATCTTTACACCCTTAACCCACCCATCCCACCCTGGGGAGGACACCCATCACACAGTTATCTCGTGTGTGGGAAATTAACGTCTCCTACCCCTAACCCTGCAGGAGACGGGACCTCCATTTATCGTCCCTATCCGAGAAGACTAGAAAGTCTAACCATTTGCAGATATTATTACAAAGGTAGCACTTTCTTCTCAGTTAATTAAAGACCCTGAGTGTTGGTCCGGCCGGATTTGAACTCACGACTTCCCGCACAACAGTCCGGCGCTCTACCAATTGAGCTAACAGGGATGCAGTAAATATCCTCCGGTAAATATCCTTTCTATGGGGAAAGTTAAGCTCTGCCGACCGTAAGAGATCAAGCTTAAACAGTTTTAAACAAAGCGTTAACAAGAAAGAGCCAACAATTTTAGTAGACGAGTGTAAGAATTTCGACGTATATATTTGGTTTCTCCATTTACTCTCACACACAAAAAAGACATACCAGGATGAGTATCGCAAAAAAAAAAAAATGCTTCTCTTTCAAGATTTTACCGTATTTGTAGGTACTGAGTCGCCAAGTTCACGAACTTTTTTTTAATTACATTGACTTTTTCTTCTCCGATTTTAAATTAGAAAATCACCCAGTCTTTGTCATGCAAACGTAAGATGGTTTGATCTTCATAGCTACATGCGTTTTTTTAAAAGAGAAATGTAATCGCTTGTCTCACAATGCGGTCACTTGGGATGTGAATCGTGACGTTTTAACGGCACAGTCCCAGTCTTCTTCAGACGAGGAAGTCGTACGTTCTACGCGTCACCTTTATGCTGTTGTGCTCAGCTGTGATTGGAACGTTTGAAGCTTTTGTTTCTTTCCTTTTCTTGACTTGCTTCAGAATGTGTTTCCGCAACGTTAACAGTTAAATATTAAGGCTTACTCTGGAGCCTTAAGTCCCCGTAACTTTGGGCGACTTTGGGCGATTTAAGGCGACCTAAGGCGCCACAAGCAAAATTGACAGAAAAAAACATTGCGACTTTAGGCGATTTAAAGCGATTTAAGGCGACTTAAGGCGACTTAAGGTGACTTAAAGCGATTTTATTGCACTGAAGCCGGTGATAAAATCAAAGTTAGCAACAGTCTCTCCATAAATCTTAAGGTGGCTGAACACAGTTTTTGATACCTGTATTTCTTTCGCCGTTTTCTTTAACATCCTTGATCTCTCGGTCGCCAAAACTGGCAGCAAGCAAGTGAACGGCACAAACTTTGTTTTTTTAATAGTTAAGCTGACGTATGTGCCGTTGCCATGGCGACATTAAGAAATATAAACAGGCCTTTAAAATCGGTTTTGTTTATTTGTATAAAATCTAGTCATTAGATTTTCTTTATAATTTGCATACAACGAGCTTGTAAAAATACTCACAAGTTAATACCATTTTGCAAACAATTTAACAGAGAGAACTTTAATTATCCCTTGCTGAGGGTTCACTCGATTATCTAGAATTTCCTTTGTTAAAAATCAATTTTTTTCAATACTCCAGTTACTTATTTCCTAAAGTATTTTCGCGCCAAATTTCGCGAAATTCTAATGAGTGGTTCTCAAAAATAGGCATATTTCCGAGAAAGCAATTTTCCATTCAATCGCAATTTTTTTACTTACTACGCATGAGCTGAATTTAACTGGGTTCTTTCGGTAACGACGAAAAACCTGAGAATTGCTGGGTTCTTTGCACCGTTAACTTTTCTTACATGTCTTTGTAATAAAAGATTAAAGCCCTCAATACACTACAGTTGACCTTCGGTCAGCATTTTCCTATTATTTTTAACTACTTGCAGACTAGATATCCATGGTTTATCCGATTAATAAAACCCTTCCGTCTAAGATATAAAATAGTAAGATAAGTAGTGGCTGTTTATGTCAAGATCTTTTTAATTGGCAAATAAAACTTCAAGGCGGAGCTTCCGATTTGGGTGTACTCTTTTGTTGGATCTTGTCTCTCCTTTGGGTAAAGGACGCACGGGTTCAGGAGTAAATATCACAGGAGCCAGCGAGAAAGAAGAACCAACAAACTGCTTTACCCTTTACACCCTACAACACTATGCATATCATTCTCTATACTGTTCTCTATACAGTTTCTAGGGCATTGAAAAGGAGAATTTGTCTAACAATCAAAAACTTCTTAAGTTCAATATCATTCCCTTATTATCATGACCTTAATTTTTAATTTAGGGGTAACGCTGTTTGCGAGAAATTGGATGCTCATAACTCTTAGAACTCTTTTGGAGTTTAAAGAGTTAAGTATTTTGCGATCATAGCTTTAAAGAATAACATCAATTTGGACAACGAGCACGTGGCAATCAAAAGAAACGAGAAAGGTAAAAGGCTGGCGATAGGTTTCGCTTTGAATCACATCTACGAGTTGACATAATCACAAAACGTTTACCAACGTTTCCGGGTCTGGACTACTTTATCAAGGATTACGGTCTAACTTGTCTTCTAGTTTAGAAACAATCTTGATTACACGAGGTCTTATCCCGAACTGAAACGTGAACTATAATTTTCTGTCTTAAAATGAACTAATCACAGAGGCGTTTATGAAACCATAAAATATTTCGCAGCTTCTCTCGGAAGCGGTAACATTTAGCTTTAACGGAGCGGTTACACAAACCTACAGTTATAGTTCGTTAAAAATAGTTCGTTTTACTCGTCGAATCACGCGATGAATTATACGACCAATGAAATCAAAAAGGCCATCACTTTTTTTTCTTAGTTCTTCCTGGAGTAAAGCGATGGTCTTCATTTGTTCCTGGTGGAGTTGTTTAAATTTCTTTTCTTTGAGCTCAGCTTCTTCCTTTTCTCTTTTTACTCTCTCGATTTCAATATTTTTCTCTGACATCTGATGCTGAAACTTTTGCTTTAGCTCTTCGTTTTTCTTTTCAGCAGCTCTCCTCTGTCTCTCCGCTTCTTTCGCTTTCAATTCCAGTTCCTCAGCTTTTCTCTTCTCACTCTCAAAGTGCTGTAGATCTTTCTGCACAGCGGAAATTTCGGTTTGCAACTTACACTCCATTGCAAAGTTCCTTAAAGCGTCTTCTATTCTTGCTTCTATTTCGTCTGCTGTTGGCAACACAAAGAGCGGCTCAATAAGTTTCACGCGGCTTCTCTTACAAATATTTTTCTCTAGCGTAACGTAAACATTTGCAAAGTCCAGCCACGAGTTCGCATTCATCGTATCTTTAAGATACCAGGCCAATTCTACTAATCCTTTTCCGTCCATAGGACTTCCTCCTAAGGTCTTTTTGATGGGAAACGTCTTGAGTTTTTCAACCACTCGCTTCATTTCTTGCCAGTAGTCACTCTTTCGTAATTTATCGAAATCTTTGAAAAGATCACGTTCCACTTGCGGAATCTGACTTACTATAATTTGGTTCCTCGGGAAGTGCTTTCCGATGGCTTTTCTCTCTTCCTTCATACTCTCCTCGAAGGAAGGTTCCACGATGCAATCCTTTGTGTAATCTTCGATTGTTTTGCCCCCATCAGGATCACCCAGTGCACCTCGAATAACCACCTGAAGTTTGGGAAAGTTTTCGATAGTAATGTTAGGAAAAATCTGATCACTTAAGCGTGACATGTGGAACAAAAAGTGTAGATTGTTGTTTTGAAACACCTCACGGACAAAAACGTTCAGGGGCCCGTTTCTCGAAAGTCCCGGTAACTTAACGGGCCCGAAGCAATGTTTTAAAATCAAAATTTAAAGGATAGGGAAGCAGGTTCTGGCACCCAAAACAAGTCCTTTTTGTTTCTTTAGCTGATAGTTTTATTCCATCATTTTCAAAACTTTTGAAATCGCCATCTTAAAAGAAAACATAACAGCTTTACGGGTCCGTTAAGTTACCGGAACCTTCGAGAAACGGGCCCCAGGCCAGAGGAAACCAGGGCTGTAAACATGCTCAAATGAGTTGTAACGGCGTCATCGCCCAAATTTGTGCCTTCAACGTCAAGTAACACAACGCTTCCTCCTTCCTTGTCTTGTGGATAGATGATGCTGCACCACACGTCACGCGTGACAGCTTTCAGTGTATCGCCTGTTTTGAAGATTTCTTCGACATGGCTGTGATTTACTTCGGACCATATGTGACTTATTACGTTGAGCGTGGTAGATTTTCCAATTCTAGCATCTCCCACAACAGCTATGACGCGAATCGGTCGTTGCAACTCCCACAGGTCGTCCAGAACGGTTCTGTTCAACTCAAAGATATCTCGTGTTTTGTCGTACTTGATGAGGATTCGAGCCGGCTTTCCTTCAGCAACTGAAGCGAAATAGAGCACGGCAAGAAATGCTACGAAAGCACAACATCTACCTAAGTCCATCTTACTACCAAAGCGAATGGATTGAACGGAAACTTCTCTAAATATATTCAACGTGCACGAGAGCAGGGGCTTTTTCGACGTGATAACGACTGTGGGGTTTTTCCCTGTCCGAGAACCTGCAAAGCTGGCACACTCTAATTGGTTGTCTTGACTTCGCCTCTTTTTCTCGGAAATTGATCGTAAATAATAGACAGACAATTTCGAATAAAGGGATGTTATGTTAATTAGACTATTACATCTTTTTCTGTCATGTCGAAGTTAGTAAAGATCTTTTATTTCTAAAAACTTCATGGTACACTGCACCTTATTTCTTCATATTTTCGATCACTTTTAGCAATGGAGAAAATAAAAATTTGTCTTGAGTCGAAACAGATTTTTACAAAACAAAGAGCTCTTAGCAGAGAATGAAACAGAATCGTTAGGGGAACCCCCTTTCACGCCAGAGACTATAGGGTGGCCGTAGGGTCAAAAACCTGTGATAAATTGAAAATTTATGTATTCAGTTCTTATTCCGTATGGAATAGAAGTAAGCTCTACAGTTAAAAATGAATTATCTTTGCGACAATGGAAAGCTTTCCATACTCTTACGCGCAAAATCAGGGATCTCGCAGTGATTTCAGTCTCCCACATACTGCCAGGGAAGTTTCCCTTTCAAATCAGTCACTTCCGGTGTACGCTTTGCGCTTTGGTGCACCGTGATGCTGCGAAATAAAGAGAAGTTTGGGGGTTTTTCCTAGAAAATTGACTCATCATTAGGTAAAATTAGAAGAGAAACAGAAACACATGGGCAAAGTACGCTATAGCAGAAGCGCATATAAATTTCTCTAGTGATAATTACAAAATATCAGACTCGTGGAGCCTGTAACTTGGTCGCTCGACCCCTTGAAACTGTCAGGGCTTCGAATTTAGACGTTGTTTCCGTCGAAATGATGTTGAAGTTACCGGTTCTTTTAATACTTGTTTCTCTTTTGAGCAAAACTTGTCGCAGTTCACCAGCAAAACCACTACTGAGGTTTGACGAGGAAAATGGCAAGTTCACCCTCAGCGAGGATGCTTTGCCCGAGATACAGTCTTTGAAAGGGCCTGTGAGAATTGTCGGAGCCATTGGCGACGCACGCGTTGGTAAGTCCACAAATTTGAACTTCATCAGATATTTTCTTGAAGGAGAGCGAAATCAAAGAGTTGAGAAAGTTTTTAACACGAGCGATGGCATGAAACCATGTACGACGGGAGTGTGGATGTCTGTGTCGCGTGATGCAAATGGCGACGGAAACACGATTTTACTCGACACAGAAGGAACTAACTTAGGCGACAACGAAAACACAGACTTGCTCAGCATCTTCACCATGATGATGTCCTCCGGTCTGGCTCTCTTTGCAAGGGAAGCAGTACAAAATCACAATGTACAGTTTTTGTACCGTGTTTCGCGCTTGAGCGAACAGATTTGGAAAGATGATGTAGAGAGCATGCAGACATTTCCACAACTACTGGTGATCATAAGAAATGCCCTTGCACCATCCCCAGGTAAAACTTTGCAGAGTCAAACTCAAGATTCTATACTTGATGGAAAATACGGAGAAACCATTGCAGAGCACTTTCCTCGAATTAACATCAAGGTTCGAGACATTCCCTTTGTGGATTCGAAACGATTGCATGACTTAGAAAAATTTCTGCGTGACGATTACGCAAATGTCGCATCCTCTCTCTCCTCTGATTTAAGTAGTTTTCCTTTAAAAAAGACAATTCGTGGAGCAAACATGGACGGAACAATGATCGCTTCTTTCGCTAAGAGGCTTGAGATTGCTCTCAATCAAAATTCATGGAGTGGATTTTCAAATGTATATACCACCCTCGAAACGGAATTGTGCGACCGTTCTTACCAAAACATAATTGAACCTTTTCTGAGAAATAGTTGGAATCACATCAAGAATGGAAGACAGCAAATTATGGATGAGTTCACCGAAAAATGTGCTTTGGGAATGGAAAGAACGAAAATCAAAGATAAACTTGGTGAAGTTATAGCCCAAAAAGAAGAAATGGCAGAAAAAGAGAGAAGCCATCAGGAAGAGCTGAGAAGGAAAGAAGAAGAGGAGAGAATGGAAAAGGAAAGGGAGGAACAGCGCCGCAAAGAAGCTATCGAGAAAGAAAAGAGGTTAGAGGAAGAGAGGAAGGCGAGAGCAAAAGCAGTGGAAGAGCGACGAATCCAAGAAGAAAACTTGCGCAGAGCTGAAGAAGAGAGAAGAAGGTTGGAAGAAGCTGCTGCAGCTCGAAGAGCGAAAGAGAGAGAGAAAAGAGACATAGTAAATACTGTTGTTGGGGGTGTGATCCTGTTTGGAATTCTCAGCGACTCTCGACTGAAAGAAAACATCACAGTGGTGCCGAATTCAGATTTCGAGCAGATTGGTGTTCGTAGCTACAACTGGGTATGGTCCGAAGATGCCGTAGAACTTGGCATGAGTGGAACTGGGCATGGAGTCATCGCTCAGGAAGTGGGGGAACTGTACCCGTGGACCGTGGTTACGGGTGACGATGGGTACAAGAGAGTGAACTATGAAGCCTTGAAACAAATGGTAATGGAGAAGAAAACTGATTACTAATTGATCACGGAACGTTATGGAACCGATAGAAATCAGAAGTCTCATGAGTAATTGGAAATTTCTTTTTTTTTTTCGGTATAAAACGCGCAACACAGCGTATTAGAAATTCCTTATATAATTTTACAGTTAAATGAAATTTCCGTGAAGGTATGCAACCCCATAACTCGTTTCTGTAACTTGATACAATCAATAGAATCTTTTTGTTTTTAAAGTGATAGATATCAGACAGTACGGAAGGCGAAACAAATCATTGAATTGTTCGAGTTTCTTGATTAGAAAACTTATTGATCCCTGTAAAAATTAGTATAATTTGTAACTGTCACTGTATTATATGTTTAGTAGAAAAAAGTTGAATTTCATCGTCTTTCCTGGTTTTATCGTAAACGTCAGAAGTTCCAACTGAATAAATAAACGTTTAGTAGTAGGTTTGTAAGTGGAGGCGTGGTGGCCTCATGGTTAGTGCGCTCGACTCCGGATCGAATGGTCCGGGTTCGTGCCCCGGCCGGGAAATTGTGTTCTGTTCTTAGGCAAGACACTTTACTCTCACAGTGCCTCTCTTCACCCAGGTGTATAAATGGGTACCGGCAATTTAATGCTGGGGGTAACCCTGCGATGGACTGGCATCCCATCCAGGGGGGAGTAGAAATACTCCTAGTCGCTCCATGCAACAGAAACCGGAGTTAAGCACAGGCCTAATGGGCCACTAGGCTCGAAAACAGACTTTACCTATTTGGTTCGTAAAGAGCTTGTATAAAACTATCAGCCGTCTAACTAGTAACGAATGAATTTTTTCTAACGAAGAGGTTAAACAGCTCCCTACTTTCTGCTTTTTTGAGGTCCTTAGGACTTAAAATGATTCGACGAATGAGAACAGGAGACTACGGTAAACACTCGTTGCGTTTGTTCGGACCCTTTCTATGGGGAAAGTTAAGCTCTGCCGTGCATTTTTAAAAAAAGCATTAACAAGAAAGACCCAACAGTTCTAGTACACGATTGTAAGAATTTCGACGTCTATATTTGGTTTCTCCCTTTACTCTCACACACAAAAAAGACATACCAGGATGAGTATCAAAGAAAAAAAATATTCTTCTCCTTCAAGGGCTTCAAGATTTTACCGTATTTGTATGCACTGAATCATCAAGTTGACGAACTTTTTTTAGTTACACGGAATTTGGCTCCAATTTTGAATTAGAAAATCACCCAGTCTTTATCATGCAAACGTAGGATTAGATGATCATCATGGTTACATGTACGTATGATGCACGATCCTCGCAGTAGAGAGCGCATCATACGTACCTACAACCGCAGTTCAAAATATATGAACTTCATATATTCATTGTATATGGTTACATGTGTTTGTTTAAAAGAGAAATGTGATCGCTTGTCTCACAAAGTGGTCACTTGGGATGTGGATCGCGACGTTTTAACTACATACTGGCAGACTTCTTCAGGCGATGAGGTCGTATGTCGTACGCGTCACTTATAGGCTGTTGTGTTCAGCTGTGATTGGACTGTTTGAGGCGTTTGTTTGTTTCCTTTTCTTGACTTGGTTGAGAAACCGAAACGTTAACAGTTGAATATGAGGCGGGGGTAGTTGGTTGCAAACCGGCATACCAGCAGTAGTTCGTGCAGTTCGTGCAGTTCGTTTAAGCATTAAGTCCCAAAACAGCTCCCCGACATTATCCATCATCTGAAGTCCGTTACGGAGATAACCAAATGTTTCTAGATACAGTAAGTTCGGTGTCGAATTGCAGTCAACTCTTTCCTAAGAGATCACCATTAGAGCAGAAAAAAGTGTTCCTTAGAGAAAGAGGAGGTCACTTGACTTGAGAAAATCCTTACAAAGAGCGAAAAACTGATTGAAGGAACTCGAGCACTCGTCCTTGAGGAGAAGGTTTTGAAAAGGTATTTAATTCAGATACCAGTCGGACATTTGCAAAGTGGTTGCAAAAGTGGATGATCATAGAGAGAGAGTTACATGACTGTTCCTGAGTTGGCTGGAACTGAGTTTCAAAATTTGACTTGAGGAGTAATTAAATGACGTCTTCAAATCTTTAGTGCGATTCTATTATTGGAATTTTTCGTCACAACCGTTTAGACCAATCCTGTGTCCAACCCATCCTCCAGTTACACCGTCTGAGGTTTCGTGAGAAGTGCGTCCCCAAGAAGTCCCCACTGAAGACTTGTTCTGCCATTCCTCACTTCATGTTTTCACTCCGTACATAGGATTCATAAAGGTCGTCGTTGTTGGCTTAAAGATTGGATTTTCAGCCTGTTTTTGAGACAAAAGGATGAGAGGTGCTACAGTATTATACCATATTGCCATAGTACTAATATAACTGACTAAAGGACTGATTGCTCTAATGGTTGACTGACTAATTGTCTGATTGAGTTAAAACTAGATTGACTGCCTGATGTCTGATTAAATAACTGAATGACTGACTGGCTAACTGACTAACTGACTTAGAGAGTGGCTGACTCTACGACTGACTGACTGAGGAGTGACTGACTGACTGGCTGATCGACTAAGCCACTGATTGACTGATCGACCGATCGACTGACTGACTGACTACTGACTGACTGGCTGAACTAAGGACTGACTGATTGAAAAATGACCGACTGATTCACTGAATGGCTAGCTGACCGACTGGCTGAATCACTCACTCACTGATGGAATCACTGACTGACTGACTAAAGCCTGAAGATTATTCAAGAAATAACGGCAAACCAACTGAAGAACAAATTGGAAGTTACATTGTTTTCACCATCGTCACGAAAATGAAATGATCTCTTTTTTTAAAAAAGCAACAAGTGTTTTGAGAAAGTTCACAATGTGTTATGAAGACATACCATGACACATTTTGCATTCTGTTGTTCCTTTTCAAATTTGGCAAATGCTCTCCGGTCCTGAAGATAGGAATGTAACTTACAAATTTAAACCATGAAGAGAGGAAGTGACGTTATTGTAACAATTAACCATTACTAAAGAATTCATGAGCTTAATCGAAGGGTTCATCACTTTGAATTTTTCCATCTTGAACATTGCAAACCACCTTATCCGTTAAGTGGTAGGATAATTTGGATTTATAATTTCAGTTGATAGCGTGAATTGGCCTCCGAAGGAGATGCTAAGGCTGACGGAATTACTTTGACCAAGGGCTAACACTATAAATTCCATCTTTCTATCCTCTTTACGATCGCCAATTCAATCAACCAACTCACTCAAGAGTTAGGTTTATCCCAAGAAAATAAGAATATGTAACTCGTTAAACATTACTGAGCTAGATATCTGAAGGAGACAGTTTTTCTTCTCTTTATTCTTTGCCTAGGAGAAACTGATGCCTGTAGTCTCAGGAATGATTTAAGACTTGTGGATTGGAAATTTACTGAGTAATCAGCGGAGTAATTACTACTGATGTACTCGGTCGTCCAACGAATATCGAGTAATTTCGATCTGAATGATTAGTTGACGAGCGGTAGCGATTTTTCCCGAAAAGGGCCAAAATGATTAACAAACTTTTGAAAAATAATCATAGGAAATCAGCTGTTGACAGGAGATAGTCGTTTCACGTGGATTGCGACCGGTTAAACTTTTAACCAGAGCCCAACTGACAATACCTGTATCGTTGCTAAAACTCTCCATATTAGCAATAGAGCTAAGGCAACAGCGAGAACGGCTCCTATCACGCCCAAAATAACCAACAGAGCCTGCATCTCTGATGGACAGTCTAGGAGAAAAAATATATATTGCGCAGGTCGTTTCCACGGATTTAATAAGGGGTATACAGAGGCTTAGGTGGAAGAGGCCTTAAGACGAGAATTTGTTGGAGAGAGGCTCGGAGACTCAGTTTCTAACGTGGGAAACTATGAGGACAAGATTAACAACGTGTCTACTTTTCTTACTACATTGATATTCACAGTTTATTCACACTTTATTATGTAAATTTTGGTGCTGTGCCTCCAAGGGCCAGCCTAAGACCTCTACTTCTTCTCTTGGTGTTCTTCCCTTGCAGCGCAGTTGGGTTACTTTCCGTGCAAATAAATGACCGTTAAATAACTGCTCTGTATCAGCAATTCTTGTTAAGACAAGTCTACAGGATTCAACAAAGCTCGAGAAAAGGCGTTATTTGACATCACATAGATTCTTGGAAATATCTTAAGATAGTTTGGAGTTTAGGAAAAGGAGCCAACCTTTAGTCCTCTGTGTATAAATCTCCAACTGTCCATCTGCTCTTATTGTGTAGGCAAACCCAAAATAACAGTCATCTTCGTCTCGAAATCGACACTGTTTGCCCATCTCTGGAGGAAATAAGAGATTAAAATGGTACTTGTAGTGAAATTGTAGTTATATAAAGAAACAATAAATATTCATCAGCTCAGTTATATCAAGAGGGCAAGCCCTTCACACATGTGTGCATTCTCGGTACGTACGATATAACTGTGAGTATTGGTTAGCGCACAAACCATTCACGAGTCTCAAATGAATATATTTAGAAATTGCACTCCGCAACCGTGCAACCTAGAGCTCTCTCCTAGATTTTTCACTTAAAACCTAGTTAATATTAACTATTAACTATGCTTAAAACCAAATGGCACGAGAAAAAGTGTAGAGACAAACCCGGCAAAAACAGAATGCCATCTACATATGCAGAATCAAGCCATTCTCTTTAAATGAAATACAAAGAACAACAACAACAATAAATGAAAAAAAAAAAAAAAACATTAAAACATGACTAAGGAATGCTTCAAAGGAAAAAAATCCCAACTCCTCTTGCACAAACCTTTATCTAGGGTTATAAGATGAGGTAAAACAATAACTCACCGGATGTTAACTTGTCTACTACGGTGATTCTAAAGTCTTTACATTTAGTTTTGCAATCCTCTCCAACTAGTTCCCCTGTACCGAATATTTGACATTGCACGCATGGTCTGTTAGCTTCACAGTTTCCTATACAACTCTGAAATTTAGATACATAAACCACAGTATGCAAAGGAAGCTCTACGGTGAGAAGAAGTAATGGGTATTTGACGCAGTTAAGCATTCCAACCATTTGAATTTCTTTCTTTACTGTCCCCACCCCTTTGGTAAAATTGAATTATTTTCCTTTGACTGTTTAATCAGCTTTACGTGTAAAACTCTGTGTGAGATACCTTTCTTGATGGCGCTAGTCAAAGGAGTCGCTTTTTGGGGAAAAGGACTGTCCAGCTTTGCTTATTTATACCAAATGTTCTCAAGGGGAGTTTCAAATGATAATAGTGGATCAAATTCGGAAAAAAAAGAGTATTGTCTGATTGAGCTCTAAGACTTATCATATCAAAAACATTGCGGCAATGTTTCGATTACAAATCTCAGCTAGCGCTGTATTTGAAATTTCAACATTCCTTACAACAAAGTGACAGGCGATATACTTACAAGACAATCATCACAAAAAGGTCCCCTGTAGGGTAAAGAATCATTGCACACGCATGTTCCACATTTACAGGTCCCTCGACCGTTACAAAGCACCTAAGGAAGACACATATGTATTTTTGTAGACACTAAGTTGGAGAAAGATACGGGCACAAGTTTCCCGGCCCCCGATAGAGTCGCGAGGGTTAAAGACTTGACTAAGACCATCGCCTCTTTCTTTGGGTAGGGCTTCTCTTCTACGAGAAGAATGACTGGGTAATGTTGATTGGAACGGAAACTGTTTAAGGGCCGACCTGCGGTAAACTAGTTTAGACTCCCATCCAAGATGAGTGGCGCTAATACTATTGGTTACTTCGTAAAAAAAACTCCTCTTTATTCATCACGATAAATGCAAAGGCAAAAGGAAAGGACGTCACATAGGCTTTCGAGAGTCAATTGATGATTACCCCAGTGTAATGTTAGCCTTACCCCATCCTTGGTACACCCGTTCAAGTCCTTGCTACAGCTGCAAGAAGGTCCACTCCAGTTTTCTTTACATTTACATTGGCCGCAGTCACAAACTCCGCGCTCTGTTGGTAAAGAGCAAATGTCATGATATCGACGCAAATTTCAATGTTAGAAAGTCATTTGAATATATCAACAAAGTTGAAATGGTAAATTGGCCACCGTTACGATTACAAAAGCTGGCGTTTCGAGCGTTAGCCCTTCGTCGGAGCGAAAGGGCTATCGACGAAGGGCTAACGTTCGAAACGTCAGCTTTTATAATCGTAACGGTGGCCAATTTTCCATTTCAACTTTGTTGACATATTCAAATTATTTCGTTACCCCCACCGACGCAGCCCCAAACAGTTTCTTTAGAAACTATCAGCCTTTATTCAGTAGAAAGTCATTGGTTTATTTCTCAGTCTCAGCCTCGATCAAATTTCAAGACGGAAGATTAGGTAAGTGGTGTGGGGCGCTGAATTAGAATATAAAGGTTAAAGGATGAAACCTTAAATTCTGGCACTTCTTGCACTGGCCACTAAATGATAAAATGTAGGGTTATGTGGCTGTTTCAGTGAAAATATTAATTTAAATTATTCCATGGAAAGCGCGCACCAGCGATTTTTACCCACGAGTTGCGATGCATCAAAAAAACCAATGAGTGAGCGCGGCGAACGAGAGAGTTTTTGATGCATCGCAACTCGTGAATATAATTCGTTCGTGCGCCCTTTCCATGGTATGATGACGATACATTTCAAAAATTGAAAACGAACGACTGTAAAAATACAGTGTTCTTCCACGGATGATAGTACCTCACAACGTAAATCCCAACATGTATAAAATGAATAAATATAGTTAAGCATTAAAGGATCAAGGCGAAAAAGAACCAAAGAGGTAAATAAATTGTCGTACACAGCGTCTTAATTCTTCTTGGAAAATCAAGGGCTTCAATTGCAGGCTCCACTGCTCACAAACACATGATGTAAGAATAAATAGATTTCTTTTCTTAACGTTACCCTTAGATACTGAGTTGTACCGGGAACAATCGTATATTCAAGGCATGAAAATATTACGGCTCGCGTCGCTCCGTTTGGAATGTCCTTCTATGTTATTGCCTCATCGTTTTCAATTTTTCTGTTTAGTAATGTCTCTATTTTAAAGCTGTTACCTTTCAAAATCCAGGCATAATAAATGTATAGATCGTTTGTGTATGCCACCAGCAATTTATCACTCGGACCAAAAACAGCTTCAGATAGTTCTGGCGTGACCTACCCGATCCTCCACAAATCTCCTCATTTTCAGGATCTTTAGGACAGTTTAGATTGTTGCACTCGCAGGTTTCTCCATAAATTAATCCCGTAGGATCCTGAAAATCAAGGGAGAAGCTAAGCAGTCATTGACTATCCGGCTTGAACGGGGATGCAAAGTAAGGCATGATATGGAATTTCTAGGATTCGAACGGAGTAGTATGACGAAATATTCAAAGTGTTAACGCCGTCTACCCTTGACTTACTCTGTTTTTCGTACGTTTTTCTTTCCATTCAGAAAGGATTTCCAATATTTGGAGGTGCTTGGTGCTATACATCAACCGGTAAACCTGGTTATCCAAACCCTTAGAGAATACTGGAGATTTGAGGCAGCCTGAGTGACCCTAAGTACCGACCGTGACATTTCTCCATGAATTTTTCCCCATAGAGTTTTAGACTCCAAGCTATTTTTCAAGTCTTGAGGTCGAAAATAAAAAAATTATGGCGTATTGGTTAATAATCATTGTTAGGTTTCCATTCGAGTATTGCTAAAAGTATTTGTCCCAAAAGACTGCATCGTACCACACCTGATCTAAAAATTTGCACGGTAGAGCAAAACAAAAAACAGACCTTTCCACCTTTAGGTGGAAAGGGAGTGATTTTTTTCCCTTCCAGCGTGGGTTCGTCAATGCCTCAAACACTGTTTCACATGCCTACAATCTTATTCCTGCCAAAACTCGTTACAGCTCTTAGCCAGACTCGTTTTACAACCTTGTTACCACCATGCAAATTCCAGAAAAGATCACCTTTGTGTCCTTACAGTAACATTTGCCACAACTGCATGATCCCTGACCACTGCACACGCCGCTATCGTCACTATCAGTGGTGAAATATATCAAGGAAGAGTCAGTGCATGTAAAGAGCTAAAGAGTCTTCATCAAATCTATGTGTGATAAAGACTGGCAAATCGTAAAATCCTCATGGCTTTTCTTTAGGATTCAGTAACGTAGAAAAGAACCACTATGAAAATCTCCCGGTGAAAAGTTTTCTGACTTTATCAATTGAGGATCCCAAGAAATACTTCGAAAGTTAGATTCTTTATCAGTTTTTTTCTCTGTATCGAAAACTGCAATCTTATTGGTCTTTAGAGCGGTCCAGATTTTCCTATCTCTGCCTACGAACATTCGTAGAGTCGCCGACTACATCCCCGCCTTCGTTGCCTTTTTTATCAATATATTTCGTTTCGTCGACTGGGCAGTACTTTCAAGCAAAGACATCGGTCACGACCTCAAGCCGATAAACAAGTTATTATTATCTTGAAGTGTGAGACTACCAGTGGAGTAGAAAAAGGGATGAATTTTGAAAGAGTTTATACATAGGTGAAATGACAATGTGAAAATATCGGCTTCAAGAAGGAAACTGCCTCAACCAACTCTCTGAATTTTTCTCGCGTGTTTTTTATACAAGGGCTTCACTCAGGGGCGTTACCTAGACTTTTTCCAGTTAAAATTTCCTTTTGGAAAACCATCTAAGAAAGCGTTAACAAACAAAAGATAAATCAGTGACAGAAATATTTTCCATGCAGCATGTAACTTATCTTTCTGAACTTGGATGACATTATCGTGACTACATCTACTATCAAAATTATCATTTAAGAGTAAATTTGCTACCTTTGGCAATTTTTTCGCTCCTCTTCCTTTGTGCACGAACAGTATTCACCTGCCCTGAAAACAAAACTTTGATTAGGAACTAAGAGAAATAGACCGAGATGATATTATAAACATTGTACATTCCAATTTTCGGTGATTTCCTGGATTTGAGGGACAAAGACTGCCCTTTACGTAACAAAATGAAAAGCCACTCCAATTTTCCATGGCTTCCTTTTGATCGCTCAATATCAACACTCAGAGTCACTGTGTCAAAATGTGAGGGTACGATCCACGGTAATGCTTTTGTAGTGATTATTAAATCAAATTTGCCACCTGAGTACTTGGTATCACAAAGATGGCACTTTCAATCCTGCATAACAATAATTTTCATCTTGCCTGAGGTGATGCATGCACAAGGTCTGCCAAACGTGAAATTTTCTAATAAACTCACCATCCATCCTGACAGAAACACATTCCACACTTTAAGGATCCTCTGTGATTGCAAATTGTGCTATTAGGTTCCTGAGAGAAAGTGTTTTTATGGTGCGTTAATGGCGATTGAAGGAAATCTCTTCTTATTAGCTGCGTTACTCGGATCTGTACATTAACGACATAAATCCACTCGAAATTCTATATACAACTGTGGAGAAAAAAGCATTAAAGCAGGAGACGTCACTCTTTGAAGGTAGGCCCCTTTAAATTAGTTGCTACACTACTGATGTCATTTGCACCTCGACTTAGGCCTTAATGCTTAATAATTGGAAGACAAACAAATTCTATTTCATGCAGAATGAGTGGATTAAGTGCTAGACTATTTCTAATTGAGCTAGTGTTTAAAAGTCTCTCAAAACTTGATTTTGGTTTTACCAGATTTTCTTCTGCTTCACAGTCACAACTGCAGACATAAGATAGTTTCAAAGAAACTTGTCCGTAAGGAGTTTTGATGGAAAAGCTGCAAAGAAGAAACTTGGTTGAATTAAATGTACAGAGAGAGTTTTTTTGTTGTTGGAATAAACAAAATTAGTGATAAACGTAGGACTAATTTAATAAATAATAACGAATAAATTTGCGAATGAAAGAGGAAAAGACACTTACTTTGTGGGTAAGTCATCTGTGCAGTTGGCCATTGATACTGTCACCTTAAAAGATACCTGTAAAAGATGAGGAGAATTTCCTTTTATTTCAAGTAAAGAATTCTTGGTTTAATGTCAAGCTGTTAAGTTTGAAAAGTCCATCAAATTAGATTATTTTAAAATCAACCGTAATATCATAAGATGTACTGACTGACTAACACATTCAATGACTCACTCAATCTAGCTTGACGTATGCATCTTTACATAATAAGAGAATGCAGATGAGGAGTAAGGCAAAAGAACAGGTTCATTTACCGTATCTCCCAATTCAACACCTGTACAAGTTCTCGTGTCTTCGTAAATTTCACCCTTGCTAGAAAAAGGAATAAAAAATAAGGGTGAAAAGATTAAAGCTTCTTACAAAGTCAGCTTTTTTTAGGTTAAAGGCAAGTCAGTCATAAGAAACCAGGAGTTGGTTTTGACTTTTTATTTTACATATGATGCACGATCCTCGCAGTAGAGAGCGCTATTTGTGCAATAGCGAAAATCAGACCTGAAAAAAATCAGGCCTGTACGGGATTCGAACCACTGACCTCTGCGATACTAGTGCAGCGCTCAACCAATTGAGCTAACAAGCCAACTGGGAGCAGGCCGTTAAGTTGATTCGTAATAAACCCGTGATGATAAATCAAATACGATGAATATATGAAGTTCATATATTTTGAACTGCGGTTATAGATACGTATGATGCACGATCTTCGCAGTAGAGAGCGCTGTTTATGCAATAGCGAAAATCAGACCTGAAAAAAATCAGGCCTGTACGGGATTCAAACCACTGACCTCTGCGATACTAGTGCAGCGCTCTACCAATTGAGCTAACAAGCCAACTGGAAGCAGGCCGTTAAGTTGACGGGTTTATTACTGCGAGGATCGTGCATCATACGTATCTATAACCGCAGTTCAAAATATATGAACTTCATATATTCATCATTACTTGTTATTTTGATACCATGGTGGCTAAGGTAGCCGTGCATGTCTTTTCTAGTCCAGTGACGTCATGGCTTACTGTCTGAGTTTTTCTATGTTCAACTGAAGTGGTACTTACGGACAGAGTGCAGTGTATCGAAGGGTGAGCCCTGCAGAATTGGAGTCTCGTATTGTCACAGTGCGGGCGATTTTCTGGTAGAATGAGAGAGAAACAACGGATAATTAACTCTTATAAAACGTTATTTATATTTGCATCTACAAATGGAATTTGGCTACCGTGAAGATGCGTAAAACATACCAATGTTTACATCAAAGATCTTTCTCTAGATAAAAAGTACTTATATTTCTGAATTTTCTATCTATAGTATAACAATCAAATGCTTTCACTAAATTTGCTAAGTCACAGTTCTTTCACTTGCTTAATCTTTCAACAGCTTTCTCTCCTGGATATAGCTCCTCACCTTATAAGCCTCGCCAATCACACGCACGATGTTTGATGAATCCTCCAAAAGCTCCCCTGTCTCGGCGTAGGTTTCGTTTCCTAAAAAATATGCCAGTTGCTAAAAAAAAAATAATATAGGTTACATCGAATCCACTAAAAACCCTTTTGTCGCTATTACAGCTGGGATACACGAGGCGATGATTCTGCGGATGGAGTTCGAGTGACCTAACTTTGTATTTGGGGTTCCACTTTCAAGGAGTTTTTAGACCACTAATACTGGGACATACTGGGAGAAGAAAAAGGTGGGAAAGAGGTCAGTTGCCGACTCACAGTATGTGAAAAAAATTTTTGATACATCTTATACCCTTTTCTTAACCCTTTAACTTCCAGAGGTGATAAACCAACTTCCTCCTATAACATCCATACAGCCAACAGGTTATTAGAGTCTTCAAACTTATCGGGTAGATTTGGGTACCGTGATCTCGTAGCTCATTTACAAGGAATTTGGACCAGCTAGAGAGGGGGAAATTAAAATTCAGATCTTGGGAGTAAAAGAGGGTTAAAGAATTTTGTTCGTGTTCTCGCTCATCAACACAAGGTAGTTTTAGAGACCATGAATCATGTATTCAATACAGCGTGATTTGAGAGAGTGTGTCTTACTTACTTCTCTTTATAAATAGGTGTAAAAAAAAAGTATTTCACCTTTGTTAGGGAGGAAAACTAGATAAATTTAAGCTCCCGCACTGACCGTAAAGTAAGAAAGTCACCTTGCGACAAGTATTTTTGGCGACCATCGCAATACTTACAGCTCATTACGTAAACTTGATTAGAGATTTTAAGCATGGTTTCTAAGATTCAGTGACGCTCTTTGATACTTACTTCATACACTTGCTTTTCTTTGGATGCCACAGCGAAAATTGGAACCACTTGCGACTCAAGTAAAAGATCACGGACCAGTCCTGGAGATGGATAATCCTGCAACAGAAGTGGACAACATACTTTGAAGATACAAGGTCAGTGGTTCAAATCCCGTACAGGCCTGATTTTTTTCAGGTCTGATTTTCACTATTGCATAAATAGCGCTCTCTACTGCGAGGATCGTGCATCATACGTATCTAATACCGCAGTTAAAAAAAAATTTATATGAACTTCATATATACATTGTATCTGATTTATCATCACGGGTTTATTACGAATCGACTTAACGGCCTGTTCCCAGTTGGCTTGTTAGCTCAATTGGTGGAGCGCTGCACTAGCATCGCAGAGGTCAGTGGTTCGAATTCCGTACAGGCCTGATTTTTTTCAGGTCTGATTTTCGCTATTGCATAAATAGCGCTCTCTACTGCGAGGATCGTGCATCATACATACTTTAGAGAGCTGGCCAGCGGGTAGCATGTAATATTAACGACCTACCATGGTCAATGAAGCGGTATATTCCTGCCCGTCCAAATGACAAAGACCATCGTTAGGAATAACGACTCCGCCAAGCTATAAAAAGACGAGATTTTGTGAGCTGAACAGTCCCGTAGTCAAAATGAGGAAAAAGAGGAAGGAAGATTTTGTAGAATTGTCAACTCAATATAGCTACTAATGAATGTACTTTTTGACTTTAAGAACATACTGAAGTTAGGGGAAAGCGATTGATATTTACTGCATACCGTTAACATACTCTCTTGCTTAATACAATGCTACACCGTGTTTAATCAAATGTGTCGTAAAATCACGGTCTAGAACCAAACTCGTTACTTAGGTAAATTTTCGATTGAGAATCAAATGTAATTAGGAATTTCTCTGGTTTTATCTTACTTGGTCGAAGAAACTCGCGCCAAATTTTCAACCAAGCAGGTGCAAAACAAAACCAACTACATAATGCGTTTTGGTCTTTCGCGTTTCAACGCGCTTGGGACGGTTACCTTGTTTTTAGCATAAGTTCTCGATAGCCGCTTCTAGTATTTGACAACGTGGGTCGAAAAGCGCTTTAAGGAAACACATAACGCGTGGAGCAGGACATGGCGTGGAACAGATCCATGGTAAAACAACATAGCCAGCGTAACGTGACGTGATACGACGTGACGTGAGGTACCTTAATAGGGACCTTAAGCAGTCAGGACGGCGACACTAAGGAAGACGTCGATTAATAAAATGAATTTCTACTTTTAATTAGCATTTCGAAAATGGCCGCAGGCGTTTACCAAATATTACGGCGCCACACCTCAACCTCAGCACTGACGTATGGTAGCAGCACTGACGTATGGTAGCAGCGCTGTGTTCCAAATGGAAATTACAATAATTTGCCGTCGCGGTTTCCGTTCGCAGACGACGCAAACTTTGGTGATTTCACGTTGTTGTTTTGCAAAGGACGGCTAAGAAATGTACAAAGTTTTAAAATGCACGTGCTGAGCTATTGTTCTTCCCACTAGATCTTTTGTTTTACCACGTCCTTGTTGCCGACGCGAGACGGTAACGTTGAATAAAATGGAGTATTGTAACTCTTACCAGACCGTCTCCAGCAAAGTGATAAGCTGCATCGGTTGTTAGCACCACCACCCTCCGTGCATCCTCCTTATTTTGCCAGCCGATCTCCTAAAAGTGAAGAAACCCGTTGTAACTACAATATTAGGGACCTTAAGCAATCAGGACGGCAACGCCAAGGAAGACTTCGATTATAAAATTAATTTCTACTCTTAGTTAGAACTTCAAAAATGGTTGCAGGAGCTTACTGTCTTATACGGCGCCACAGCTCAACTTCAGCATGACGTATAAAAGTAACGTTACTTTCCAAATGGAAATTAAAATAATTTGCCGTCGCAGTTTCGGTTCGCAGACGACGCAAATTTTGGCGATTTCACGTTGTTGTTTTGCATAGGACGGCTAAGAAATGTACAAAGTTCCAAAACGCACGTGCTGGGCTATTGTTCTGCCAATTAGATCTCACGTCCGTTGCCGTCGCCGTCGTGGTTGCGTAAGTTCCTAGTAAGCAAATTAACCCGGGGATCTGATGTTAACAAAGGACTACTATTCTTCAGCGAAGATCTTAGAAGTTTAAACCAATGTGGGTGAGTTTTTAGGGAAAAACGACACATTCTTTTTAATTGTTTACAGGAGCTGGGTTTTTTCGAAAATTGTTCTGAATTGCAAGGAGACTTGATTCGTAGTGTGCCAGCATAAACAAAGGTCCAAAAGAAAAGAATATACATAGAGGGAACAAAAAGGATTCAGAGTGGATATGAAAACACGAATTGTACTTGACGAAACTGTAAGCATTTAGACTACGTTCTCATTGAAGTTATACGGTTATCGACCAAGCCTAAAATTGATATAACTTGCCCACAGATTATCAGTTTCAGGTAAAGTGCCAAGTCGCCTGTGTCATCTACTAACCAACCTTTTCACAAGCAGCCACCTGAACAAGAGCCTCCAAACCTCCCTCTGGATTGTCAACATTTCCAGAAGCCATCAATTTCTCAATAGCTTCCTGTAAATAAGTGCGTATATACTGCTCAATAAACTTGATAAGTAATGATTTTTTTATCAAAATGCACAATAACGCTGCAAAATTTCGTCAATTCTCTCAGAAAGTATGGTATCAAGCTCAAGATGTCAGACGAGTGAAAGAAAGTTTGGGCACATTTTGGCCGAATTTCGCGGTGATAAAATTTCTTTCCTTTCTTCCTTTCTTCCTTTCTTTCTTATCCTAGGTAGCGATGAAATTAGCGTTTTCCTTGTTCTTAGACAAACCTGAAAGTGAGATGTATTCTTGTTCAAAGGCAACACGTTATGATAACCAAACGTTGGAGTAGAATTCACATTATTTGGGTCAGGAGCAGCAACCCTTTAAGAAAAGAAAGACAAAAAGGACACAGGGACACTTGTCAGTACCATCACGAGATCATAATTGACAAACAGAAAGCCGACAGAGTAACGAACAAACACACGATCGGACAGTCACATGCAGAGAAGGAAACATAATTTCTTGCACCCGTGGATTGTTCAAGTTGACTCCGCTCGTTCAGTTTCTCAGGTTTCTATGCTTTTGTTATTAATACTATGCGACCTCTAGGTGTACGAAGTGACTAGAGGGCGACTAGTGTGCTGTGTTGAAATACATGAATATGAATATAGTTTATATCTGACCACTTGCAGCCCAGAGGCTGAATTACGGGTGCAGTGTAAGGTTGAGAACAGACGTCAGCATATCAGGCACCTCTCGCAGCCGCTTCAGTCTATCGATCTCACCTTCCCACCCATCCCACCCCAGGGGAGGACATCCATCACACAGTAATCTCGTGTGTGGGAAATTAACGTCTCCTACTCCAACCCTACAGGAGACGGGACCTCCATTTATTCGTCCCTATCCGAGAAGACTAGAATATCTGACCATTTCTTGATGTTATAGAAAGGTAGCAACATAAAAAGAGTTTTACCCTCAATGAGAGTTACAGCAAAAATCATTTCAAAACTAGGCTTACAGCTTACTTGTGAGGACCAAATATTCTGTAGGAGTATCAATTTTAATAAGTGTTGCTATACTTCTACTATAAACATCATCGTTGAGACAAGTTGACCTAAACTTTGACCACGTTGTTTGTTGTTTACCCTCCCCCCTCCCCCTCCCCCCTCCCCTTCAACTCCTTACGCACAGAGAGAGTCACTGAACAAGTTTACTCGTAGATACCGATACTTACATCACAGGATCTGTGTCCATATAAGGAGCGGTGGGTTTGTCAACAAATGCACCAAGACCAAGACGAAACCTTGAAGTTAGATTTGAAATCTCGTCCGCTGTAAAGACAAAGTGACGGTACCCACCCATTTAAAATCATTTTTGAGAAGAGATAAAGTTTCTTGAACAAGTGAGTAAAGGATAGCTAAAGAACAAACAGATGAACTTTCAAAACCTTCGTCATATTGATCAAGTTTCAGAAAAAGCCAAAACTATGGGACGTGTTAAGGACGTGTCATCATAATATCACACGTAGCCAGTGAGAATGGACAAATTAAACTTTCTGAAGCGTGGGGAAGAGCGAGTGAGAAGTCTCGCTTAGTTGTTAGTTTTGCACCCGATTGGTTACGAATATGACACGAGTTTTCCGGACTAATTATTGACTATCAATAAAGATTTAGAAATGCAAAGACTGGCAAAAACCAACAATAAAAACCGACGTTTCGGTGTCATCATGACGCCATTGTCAAGGAGAAATAAAAGATAAAGTTTGTAGCAAGGTGTAATACTAAATTAGCATAAATATGTTACGAGCTAATTAAACAAATACTTTTGCGCAAATTGAATCGCTTTGCACGTTCAGAGTGGGTTTGTTTTTTGTCTCTGATGAAAAGCATTTCGTTCACCAAACAATCGAACTTGTTACTACACTTTTTCAGAATGCTAAAACGTTTCAGTAGGTCTTTCGGGACTTCGCTGTGCTGTTCGTGGTAGTGTTTATATATTGAAGATGCCTTTCGTTTATGTCCATCCACGCGTGTGTGTAAGTGTCCGCGTGTATAGCCCACATAACCCGCATCACACAGGTCACATTGAAATTGATAAACGACGCGTTCTTGGTTGACAATCTGTGGCTTGATTTCTCGTACTTTAAGATCTTGGCCAACTTTGCGGCTAACAAATACTGGCTGGACAGTTGTCTGCACCTTCATGCTAAGATTCTTGAGCTCTTTCTTAACGTAATTTGCTGATTCCTGATCTTTGAAAGGTATGACCGCACGAAACGTTTTAGCATTCTGAAAAAGTGTAGTAACAAGTTCGATTGTTTGGTGAACGAAATGCTTTTCATCAGAGACAAAAAACCCACTCTGAACGTGCAAAGCGATTCAATTCGCGCAAAAGTATTTGTTTAATTAGCTCGTAACATATCTATGCTAATTTAGTATTACACCTTGCCACAAACTTTATTTTTTATTTCTCCTTGACAATGGCGTCATGATGACACCGAAACGTCGGTTTTTATCGTTGGTTTTTGCCAATTATTGACTAGGATTGGGTAAAACTAATGCCGTGTCTTTTAATTTCTCGGTGGACCCGATATGAATAAAATCAGTTTAGAAAAGGCGTTAAGAATCTCACATGAAGCTATCAACTCTGAGAGGATTGCCCATTACTTTTATAGTCCAGAGTAAAAAAGCCATGATACGATCACACAAACATTTTCCGAATTTTGTTACCTAATAGGTGTCCAAGTGATTTTATTGATTCCTTCTTGATAGACCTTGATACGTCCGTCAAGTAATACAGATCAACCGGGAAGTTCCTTGGGGTGTGGACATTTACTGTGATAGTCGTGGAAATTCCTACCATGTGAAAGCACTATATCAGATGGTTAACTTCACAAGTTTACCGCGGTTTTCGAAGAAAATAGGAGACGACTTTACTACAGAACACATTTCAGGCAATTCTTTCTCCCAAAATCCCTAGAAACGGCTGCCACCGCCAATCGGATCTTACATGTTAGTGCAACTTCGTCCAAAATGGCGTTAGAAAACGTTTGACTGCCATCAACTGAAAATCGTATTAAACATCATCCTACATTTCCTCAATCTTCGGGTGTTCTTTTCATTTTGCCTTCAAATTCAACATCGTCGAGAGCGTTAACTAACTAACAGTATCAACGGTGACGACCCTTAAGTCCGTTTGTTGCACCTGAAATGTTGCATATGTTAAGCCACTACACTCAAAACATCCTCGAACAATGTTGGATTCGACGATTTTTTTATTTTATTTTTTTTTTAACCACAACAACCTTTATTTATTATAATTTCTAATGACTAATGACTATTTTAACAAATTGGACATGACCACAGGTAGCTAGCTAATCTTGGTGGGTCATGTCTTAACTTTGAAAAAAAGTTGTTATACAAGTTTACAGAAATCAGGAAATTATTTAGAGAGAATAGGTACACGGGTTTGCAGAAATCAGGAAGTTAAATAAAAAGAGTAGGTATAAAAACAAATACTACAAAATACAAAAATAGAACAATTAAGGCTATACTTGTTCTTCTAGAAATACATTAAAAACCTTAGGAAAATTTGACCTTTTGAATGATGTTTCGTATGTCGAGATAGGAGTCTTTCGAAGACAGAATATTGAAAAGTACTCTTTTAATTTTTCTCTTAAAGTCATATTTTGAGAGATTCCTTAATGTAAGAGGCATCTCGTTTGAAATTTTTGTTCCAATTCTAGAAAACGAGTTCAATCGAATAGAGAGCCTAGTGCTTTGTGTGTAGAAGTTGTGCGAAGCAGAGGATCGGGTATTATAGGGGTGAATAGTAGAAATGTCTTGAAACAGGGCTCGAATACTTCTAGGGGCGTTTTTGTGTCTAATATCAAACATCAGGTTAGCTGTAAGTTCATAATAAGAAAATTGTAGCGGTAAAATAACGGCATCGGAAAATAGAGGAATTGCATGCTGATTGCGGTCAGAAAAATAGATAAAACATAGAGCTCATTTTTGCAGCTTTAGAAGCTTATCAAGATATGATTTACACGCCTGGCCCCAAACTATTAGCCCATAGCTCAGATAAGGCGCAACGAGAGATCTATAGATATTTATAAGAGTGTGTTTTGGAACAAAATGCCGTAGTTTAGATATTAGACCAATGGTTCGACTTATTTTAAATGTTATATGATCAATATGATGTTTCCAAGTTAGATGATTATCAATTAGTATCCCTAAGTATTTTATAAATTCCTTGCATTCTAAAGCTACATTTTTATTCTGCTCGTTATCATAATTTTAGGTTGATAATTAAATTTTCTTCGAGTAGGTGAAAATATGACGAAATTAGATTTTTTTAAATTCAGGGTCAATTTATTTACTGTTAGCCAGTCATACAATTTGCAGAGCTCCTGGTTAACAATTAACTCCAATGACCTAAGATTTTTGTCAGCATATAGGATATTCGTGTCGTCAGCAAACAAAAAAAACTTAAGCTTTTCAGAGCACTCTTGAATGTCGTTAATATAGATTAGGAAAAGTAGTGGGCCCAAGACGGCCGGAGCCTTGCGGTACACCACAAGTAATATTACTTCTAGCAGAAATATACGAATCAATTTGAGTTGTTTGGGTTCGGCCTTGTAGGTAAGAAGAAAACCATTTATTGATGACACCACGGAAACCATAGTGATCTAGCTTATGTAGTAAAATTTTATGATCTACAGTGTCAAAAGCTTTCTTTAGATCAATAAAAACTCCACACGAAAATAGGCGTTTGTCCATGTTTGTCTGTATGGTGCTCACAATATCCAGGATTGCATGCTGAGTTGAAAGTGTTTTACGGAAGCCATATTGAGATGGAGAAAGCATATTATGTTGTTCAATAAAAGATTCCATTCTCTTGAAAATCAATTTTTCAAAATGTAGCATGATGTAAAATCCGTTGTTGTCCGTGAGACGTAAATATTTCAGCAACGGACCAAACAATCAATCGGCCCCTTATTATAACAATTGTATCGAGAGTATATAAGGTATGGTACCTGGTCTAAGACGTAGTGTAATATTCTGAGGAGAAACTTTGTCATCGCGGTCACCATCTGACTCGTTGTTCTGAAAAAAAAAAAAAAAAAAAAAACACATAGATAATAGCTCTTAAGTGTATGTACTTAAAAGAGAAGGTTTAACATCATCTAGAGTGACTTTAAAAGTGTGTCGATGATATTTTGCAATTGACGGATCCAAATCAATTCAATTTTTCATTTTTTAAAGCAACTTGTTTGAAAAGCAACTCTGCAACCCCAGTACAGGTACTGTGGTGTATTGGGTGCCATGGAAACAAGTACTCATATCAACATTAGTGGTATTCCTGTATGACTACTGAATGATGTAAAAGTGCAGTAATCGAGAAAGATGACAATATTAGGTTATAAAGAGAAAATATAGAAAGTAGTGTGGGAGTGACTGTCACCTAATGACCCACTGATTGACAACAGGTGCATTAGTGTACATCAAAACGTGATCATGTAAACCGTTATCAATTTTCGCCATTTACGGCTTGCCCACGCATATGAAACAATCCATAGCTTCAAAATAATAATCAAAATTAATTTAGGCTTGTTTAACTTGCTGTCGGTGGATACATTTTCCGCCCTGTACCTAGCTTACCGAATGAACTGTAGATCCAGATCCTGGATTAGAGATCTTTTTGCATTTATTTTGTTGATGGTTTCTATGGAGGTCGCATCTTCTTCTCGGTTGATCTAAATAGTGATAATCCTATATTTATATTGTAGGGATAGAAAAACAGAAAACGACATAAGAAGAAACATTGTTTTGCAATATCTTTAAAAATAATTTCACAGCAAGTGGAATATCCACCATTATTAGCAAATACCGCACAAGTAAAGAAAGCTTTTCGCGCGCGCTGATTGGCTAGTTTGAGGCGAATAACGTACGATTCACCTCCGAGCAGCCGAATTGCACGTCAAGAGTTTAATTTCCGACCATTTTTTGGTATATTGAAAGAAATTAACTTATTTTTTTTATATCTGTGGGGTGTATACTAAAACAATTATTCACTTCGGTGCCGGTGAAAGTGGTGGATATTACTTCGCCACTTCGCAGCTCAGTAAATATCCACCACTATTCACCTCCACTTTGGTGAATAACTGTTAATCATGGAATAGGTATCAGATTAAGAAAAATTTTTATATATATCATCCTCAGGTCGGAATGTTCGAGAAGAGTAGGGCATTGTATGCCATTTGAGAAACATTTTATCCGATTGACTACCTCTGAGTCCGCAGTACCTGGCGTTATTCTAAGGCAAGCCAATTGGCGATAGAATAAAGATGCGTTCAATACATATTTAAAACCAGTGTTAGTTCAAGAGGTCCGATAGAAAATAGAACTCAAAGATGAAATTATTGACTAGAGTGCATTTCGATTTAGTACCGTATAGTTAACGACTAATCAGAATAAAGGTTGCAGACGAAGAAGCCAATGCTAAATGGTGAACAAGAGCGGGAAAACGCGTTTGAACATGCCACCATTGTTTTTGTTTTGTTGTATGATTGGTTGATAAGATGGCAAGATGCTGAGGAGGAAACGATGACTAAATAAGCTGGGAATGAAAACAGATTACTTCTTTAAAAAAAATTCCACAGAATAAAACTATTGAGCTTACGGTGTCTTCACACCAACTACACTCTGGACTACCCACGATGCACTCTGTGCATGTCTTGTACTGTCTGCAGTCAGGATCTGTAGAACCTGGAACCGAAAGATAAACCACAGCTAAACAAAGATACCAAAAGGTGGCATGTGTCCCTCGCACCTAGACTTAAAAGGAACGCGCCAAAAGACTCACAAAACTTGTAATTTGTTTTCCTCAGTGAGACAACTTTGTTTGAGCCACCGGTTGTAAATAAACAAGACAAACCAAGGATGAAATCGAACTGATTACATTTTATCAAATGATCCGTACAGCCTCGTGCGGGCAATCCCATAGAAAACCATACTGAGAGCTGACGTGTGTGGGGCCGGATGGGATGACGTGAGCCAGTCCGGGAAAGGCCGGCCGTGCGACCTGAAACTTACACAGCTCTTTTGCATTATATGAATGAATTAGTCTTAAAATAAAACAAATAAGAAATTGAGTCGCGCTTCTCGATGAATTATGAGTACCCTCTTTTAAATCGAAGAAAAAAAAAGGAAACATTTTCATTATAGAACCTTTTAGAAGTTGTCTAGAGCGCACCCTTCTTTTTTATATATATACATCCTATTTTGGTTGAAACAATTTTAGAAATTTTTAGCTCTTAATATCATATGATAGATGCCTAATTAACGAGTTTGGTCGGGCTGGATGGGACAATATTTAGCTCGACTGGGACAATATTTAGCTCGACTGGGACAATATTTAGCTCGACTGGGACAATATTTAGCTCGACTGGTACAATATTTAGCTCGACTGGGACAATATTTAGCTCGACTGGTACAATATTTAGCTCGACTGGGACAATATTTAGCTCGACTGGTACAATATTTAGCTCGACTGGTACAATATTTAGCTCGACTGGGACAATATTTAGCTCGACTGGGACAATATTTAGCTCGACTGGTACAATATTTAGCTCGACTGGGACAATATTTAGCTCGACTGGTACAATATTTAGCTCGACTGGTACAATATTTAGCTCGACTGGGACAATATTTAGCTCGACTGGTACAATATTTAGCTCGACTGGGACAATATTTAGCTCGACTGGTACAATATTTAGCTCGACTGGGACAATATTTAGCTCGACTGGTACAATATTTAGCTCGACTGGTACAATATTTAGCTCGACTGGGACAATATTTAGCTCGACTGGGACAATATTTAGCTCGACTGGTACAATATTTAGCTCGACTGGGACAATATTTAGCTCGACTGGTACAATATTTAGCTCGACTGGGACAATATTTAGCTCGACTGGGACAATATTTAGCTCGACTGGGACAATATTAAACGCACGGTCCTCTGTCTCATTCAATAAGTACATAATACGTCAATTGGAAAGTGTTTCCAATGGCACTGAGTCTGTCCTAATCCGTCTGAATACTTAATTAATCCATCGTACGATATTCCAAAAGCTAAATTTGGACCTAAATAATAACGAGATTATTAGTCGTTCAAAACTCAACAACACGACAGGCTCACGTTTTTTTCCGTATTAATGAAACGAATAGGACACGCTTTGCGCCACTCACGACTACTATAATATCCAAGATCAAAGAATCCATCTCGACAAGGCACTCAAAATTTAAGAAACTCATCGTGATAACTAAAACCCAAATAACTCCGGACTTTGACCTCAAATCTCGACCAAATGCTACATATAAACAAATAACTATATCATAGCTATCTAACAAAATACTTTAAAACACAGTCGAACCCTCAAACAAGATGTTTTCTTCTCTGCGGCATTAACTCCCCGTTTCATTTTTTTGCCGATGAATTTGAATCGACAAGATATCTTACTTTGAAGTTTTGAGTGATTACAAAGAGCATGTTTTAGATCGTTGAAGGAGACATAATGTATGATTCGATCTTACCGTGATATATAACAATCGAGTAATGAAGATTCTGGGTTTCTCTGAGCTACTGACCATTTGAAAAATCAAGGGCAGGGACTATGGCGTGAAAATCAAAATTCATTTACGGAAATAATTTCATAGGAAAAAAAAAAGCATACTGTTTCCTCTATAGTTTATCCATGATAGTGGAGAAAGATTCTCGCAAATGATTTCATCGACAAAAAAGGTCATTAAACGAGTTTACCAAAAAAGAAAATAATGCAGCGTTATAATTCTTAATCGATACCCGTCCCCCTAAAATTACTCTTTCTAAGTAGACGCTTGTTTACTTTTAGCGTCATTATTATTAGTAGTGTTACTATCATCATCAATATATTCATCGTCGTTATATGTTACTATCATCATCGATATATTCATCGTCGTTATATGTTACTATCATCATCGATATATTCATCGTCGTTATATGTTACTATCATCGTCGTCATCACTAACATCGCTATTATTAAGTAAATATTATAAAATTATCAGCAAAAATTTGATTTTTCAAAGTGGACAGTTAATGGCAAAGTTTTTTCATTGTTTGGCAGCAGACATTTGACCTATAATTGATGCTGTCTTCTGACAAAAGAAAAACCTCTCTGGAAACAGCTGTATTTTTGTGTTACGCTCACCTCCACATAGAAGGCCATATAGTAAAAGCTGTAAAAGTGCTACTCTTGCTCCCTTTAACATGTCTGAGCACTAAATAATCTGCAAAAGAAGAAGTACACTTTGTTAAGAAATGTTTTCATTAATGGAATTTTTACACCATTTGAAGGAAAACAATTTTAAAAGTGTGGTTGATACTAACCATCCATCAAGAAATAGGCGTTTAGGAATGACAAAGTCATTTTGAAACATTGCGAAAAGCCTTCGTCTGTTTTTTCGGTCTAGGCCTCCATTCTCAAACTTTTGTACTCTGAAGTTGCATTTTTAATTCAGCCATTGCGCTATTTGCAAGCCTTCTCAATGGTCGGTGAACCAGCGACACTGACGAGGTTGACTACTACTCGATAGGAAGTATTTCGACCATTTGTTTGTTTTTGTCTATTAACTTCTTTACTAAGAAATTCCTTGCTGATTTTTAGCGATTAAAATCAGCCCGAAACCATTTGTTATCGCTCCTGTAGATGAAGCACATCTCAGAGATATTTCCACCAAAAATTGCTCTCGTTTTTTTTCCCTTAAAAAAGCGATGCCGCTCATCACTTTGACGAGAAAAGACCAAACGAATACTTGATTACATACAAAAACATCTTACTTTCGACCATGGAATTTTTTTAGACTCTGTCCGCCATATAATTAACCCAACTATTCAAAACTTTCTGCCCAATGATAAAGTTTTAATGGAACTAAGATTTTATCAAGTACAGGTATCTCAAGTTTTAAAGGTTTATTTTTCCAACTACTAAATATTTTGGATAGGTCCCCTTTTTATTGAATTCATTACATAATTGTCCATTGAATTGACCTTTACGACATGATCTGATACAATTTTGACGCCGGCGGGTCATGTTTCGTCAAAAAAGGAATATTTTCACGTCTCAATAAACAACAAAGGATATTTTGAAAGTCTACAAGAATTTATCGATGCGAAAACAAAGCAGCCCCCATGAAAAGTTCTCAAGGGGGCTAGTTATCAAAATATAAGATGAATTGTCAACAGTTTGCCATTAGTTAGTGCTCGATTTTCTTCTTTTCACCCTAAAGAGAGAGGGGAAAGTTTTAATTAACCATCACAAAACGTGGTTGAAACAATTAACTTGTTTACTCCGCAACTGCATGAGCATCTTAAGTCGTGAGGGAATGAAGCCGAGAAGAGGAAGGTCTTGCAAAGGGGTTAACCAGACATTACAATGTGTTACCCACAAACGGAAATGATCCTAGAAGAACTATTCCTCGATTGCTGAAAATTTAGTGACTTAACGTTTTCGTAGCGACCATAGTTGTTTACAGGCTCCAAGGTCATATCACATCATCTCCATATCATAATCACGAGTTACGTTGCCTTTGCGTCTACCAAAATATTTATTCAAATGATTCTGAAAAACATTTCTCAACTAATAGGGGTTTCTTTAGATAGAATGGTAACAAAATATTTAGACGAAAACCGGTATTTTCGCGGCAATTAGGGGACGAAATGGTTTGATTTCAAAAGCCAAATCGACTTTTCCTGCTAGGCGAAAGGCCAAAACTAATTACATGATACGATGGTATGGTAAAGTCCAAAAGAACTGTTTGCGCGGAATTCTGTTTACGTCAAAGGTGAAAGTTTGTTTATAGTTACAAGACGAAGGGCGGGGTGAGGGGGGAGAGTCGAAGAGGATGAGTCAGTGTTACGAAATGGTTCATGGCGAGGCACTTAAATCTACGCTATGTAATTCAAGGAAGCCATAGTGTGACCTTCATTTTGAGATACTTCTCGACGACGAGAAGAGTAAAAAGCGTTAAATGGCAAAGTTGTGCTCCCTTTTTCAAAGAAGAAAAAGACAGAATCGAGAATCATACTCTTGTCAGAGGAACATCTTCTTAATGACAACCCCCTCCTGCTCCCTGTGGACGGTTTGCTCTTCTTGTTTGTTCAATCAATGATGAATGACGTTTTGATTTAGTTTCTATGTCTCTTGTTGCAGTAAGCGTCTACCTACTAACTTCATTCTGCAGTAGCAGGAGCCCACTACCTCCTACCGATAGATTAATTTCGAGAGAAACCAATTCAACATGCAGATATCATTTAGAGGTGCAAACTTACTTTGCCACCCTAACCGACTTAACGTACGCAATTCGATGTTCTCACCATAAATACCACTAGAACGAAACATCTGCTAAATTCGTCAGCCACGCTTGCCGCCTCCGTTAAATCAGAAAAGTGTCCGCTGTGAGAAGGTTTCACAGCAAGTTTATCAGCACTTAAATAGGCTAAGCCAAAGCTATGTGTACCTACCGCTTGATACGGCTTGATAGTCGGTTCTCCTCCGGATTTAACCTACAATATACAGATACAATATTAATAAATAGAAACGGTTCAATTTATGAAAGCTGTCTCAGAATAGAACTTACCTTTCCCGAAGCTTGTAAACCGTACAACATAAAGAAACGAACTAGCGTTGCTCCTTGCACATCAAGCAAGTGTACAAGCGAGACGCTTGTGAAACTAGCTGGGAGAGCTTGCTGACAGACGTTTGGCGTCTGGTTAAACCGCGTAACACGATCTACATCAGGCAAACAGTAGATACCAACTCGCTACCTTGTTTGCTCTTTCCGAACTGTAAGTTACGGACTGGCATGGGTTGTTTCCTCTCGCATTCATCTCTCAAGCGCGAAGCACGCGGGCCATAAGTTCGAGGGGAAAAAGATGAGTTTCCGTAACTTACAGTGCGGACAGAGAAACGAGGTTATCAAGATCTTAAATGTACCTCCAATGTATCTCCAGTTCAAATAAACGGGGCTAGAGAGATTCAAGCATTTTCAAACAAACTTTTGAATTTAGCGGGCCGCACGGTGAAATATGACAGTGACCGCGAGATCAAATAAAGAGTGGTGTTGAAGTTATTGTAACCTCAAAGCACAATCAGCTCTTAGATTTCCGAACTTACTTAGCAAGCGCTCCATAAAAGGACCTTTTTCACGATAATTCAAGTCAATACGTAACTGACGTAGAAGCCTTGAAATTTTCCGCGCAAGTATGAGTTAATACTTCTTTAGTTCACTAGTTCAGAGGATTATCTAATTAATCATTCTAAATTATTTAGGGGATTATTTCATTATTAATTTCAATTTTATAAGCCTTAGTTCCTCTCATGTAAGATATTTTCACGGTTCCCGTTCAAGTTTACTTATCTTGTGTTTATACGTTTACATCAATATAGAGCAGTTTGCGGTTACTTTAAATCAAGTTCAGACTAGGAAATAAAATAACGTTAGCTTGTTCTACGCTTACTGTGGGATCTGATTCATCTCATAATTAACCATTTCCAATTATAATAATTATCATTGTTACTGCTTTTTATTTTTTAATCAAAATGCATAGACGGTATTGTGCTCGTTTGCGTGAATTCTACAGTATTGGGACACAACACAAGCATATATACCAACAAAATTGCTTCAGCTGAAAAGCTCTACTGTTCAGTTCTCCGTCGTAGTTTATCGAGTAGAAAGGCTAAGAGAATTGTATAAACAACATCGGGATACTTATTTCAATCAAACTTCTGACAATAGAAATTAAATTTCGTTGATTAAAATTACACTCATTCAGTGGCGCCGATGCGTATGCTCACAAAGTAGTCAAGACATGAACATTTTGCTGGACTGAGTAAACGTTCTGATTTGTAAAAGCAACAAATGTGTTTATCATCTATTTACTCAGAGAAAGCAATATCTCACTAAACATCAATCGGTGTCAAAATTCATTTGAAACCAAAACACTTCGAGCTTACTGACAAATGTTCACGCGACCTTGCGTGTACGTTTGAGAGAAGGCAACACTGACTTTAAACAGAGCTTACAACCACGTTCAAACAAAAAGAACCTCGAATTAAACCTTATTTGCAGGTTGATCCCTCTTTACACAATCGAGAATTTTGTCCGATTTGTTTCTTTATCTTATGCGTAACCTCCAAAGGTAAAGAGATGCGATTCAATATTTATCAGGGACGATAATAACACGCTTACATAAAGTAACACATCCCCCGGGTAGAGGAGGCGTGAGAAATAACGAGCGAAGCCTGGCTCAGGCGAAGGGATTTTTCCACCAAATTCTCGCTTTTTTTTGGCCTCCACTTGCTCCAAGCATAAGCTACTGAGTGACGACTTCAATTAAGACAAGATAGAGGATGAGGAAGTGAGATCTTACTTACGTAGTTTTTGGTTCAATCTCCTTATATCAATAACGTGAAAGAAACTTGTAACATTTCAGCTTTGGAATGGGTTGAATGCGCTTGAGATCTGTGCATGATAAGTGTTTTTCGTCTTGTCAGTTCAAAGCTCAAGTGTACCATTTGCACACAACCTTTTTGTTCACGATGGTGACGTCATTTCCTTTTTTAAATAAGGCATCTTACAAGCAAATTTACGTCGGAAATAAATAAACAATCTTTAGAGAGAAATTGAAAACTTGATGTTGAAAGGCGTGCAAATTCCCTGTTGTGGAGATAAGTAGAGGCTGATTGCCTCTCGATTCATCGCATGTAGGGCAGCATAGGACAGCTCAAACCGGCACGAGACTTTCCCTCATGTTTAGGGGAACTGAATCCTACGATTGCGTGTCTTTTTGCATTCATTTCTATTTAGCTTTAGAGGAGCGAGACAAAGTCTCGGTATTTATTTTCGTTCACTTCTTGTTATATCATTTGCGAGAAAATTCGTCTTTTTCCGCTTTTCAAGCCGTAAAACCATAGCCTTAAAATGATTAGCAGCGGTTGAATGTGATGTCATTGGTGGGGAATCGAAATGAAACATGTCTCTCACTTGCAAAGGCCGTAAATCAGTGCATAATGAGTGAAAACCTTACATTGATCGGTCTTCGATCATTCTGCAAATATGAGTGGTTTTGTAACTTGTCCAGTTTGAGGAGAATTATTCTCCAGGCGAAGATCCGGTCGAGAACCTTTCCGAAGAGTTTTTTGCACCGGCTCGCTCAGTGGTAAATCAGCCAAGGCAAGGTCTCTTACTTTCAACACACTTGGTCTCGATCCTCCATTCCTAGACAACCTTGTTCCTTCTGGTCTATTTACAGCCGAATTGTTTGTTCGTCGATTTGTTGGTTTATTTCCTAGTTAAGTGAGGTGGAGTGCGCAGAAGGAGCGCGCTGTAGAAGGCGCAGAAGCAGGCTCTCGTTAACGCTAAGAAGATTCCTTAGTATTGCACTGCACATCCTGTACTGAGCATAAAAATCTCTTAATCAGACGAATAAGCGCTCGAGCATTCTGAGAACACGGTATTGCTTTTCAATAAATAGACCAGCAGGGAAGAAAGGATATCAAACAAATACAAATAGTCTCTTACTGAATTTCGTGACCACGCCCACTTTATCGGCCCACTCAAATTGAGTACGATTTTTGGATGTTATATCATCTTGCCGACTCTCTGTATAAAAAGTTAACAATGTACCACCGAAATATTGAACTATAATATCATGGCTTTCCATTTTGTGTATTTTTTTACTACAAAATAAAGTTTTTCCCTCGTCATTTTCACCTTTTCCCGAGCGGGTCCTTCAAAATTATGAAGGCGTTCGTGGTCAAAACAAGACCGAGCAAGGAGTCTTGGGCGATTTCTCTCTTACGCAAGCGAAAATTAAAAATGTACCGGCAAAATCAGAGAGAGGAACAAATTTCCTTTGTTTTGATATGTAAATTGTCGAACAAGGAGCAGATTGAACCTCGTCAAATGGCTAGTCAAAACAGCCACACCTTCCTCCTTCTGCTCGTTTCCTGTTTTATAAGCGTGAAAGCAGTGGGAGAAGAATCGGGTAGCTCGGAAAGCGATTCGGGTATTAATTTACCATCGTTTACTTACGAGATAAACAAGTAATAATTGTAAAGTTATTTTCCGAAAGAGTCGGAATAAATACATTTTTTTCAGGTTAGATTGCTGTTTTTACCCTAAACGTCGTCCAATAAATTTTTGTTGCAGCCTACTAATCTATACGATTTCGAAGGAATGTAAAGAAGATGACAAAGAAAACCGTGAGTCGGTCCTCTCTGCTGTTATAAGCAAAGTATTTGAACGATCAGGTATACGAGGTATAATGCTCAATAACCGAATTCTAGAGGTCTTCAGAAAGAAAATATTCAGTCTCCAAAAAGCAGTCAAGAGAGCTAGCAAATGTGGCGGAAGGCAATTGAATGCACTTCTTAACAAGCTGGAAACGGGTCCTCGGTATCAATTTAAGGTGTATTATAATGAGGTTGATGTGCATCAGCTTAAAAATGAGAACAACCGGTTAAGGGGAGAGAAAAGAGCTTTAGAGGAATCGCTAGTACAGGAGAAAGCTAAGCGATTGCGCATTGATCAAAAAGCGCGGGAAGCTCTCGAGACAGTTGAGAAGAAAGGGGCCTTCTACAGGAAAAAATTTAAGCAAATAGTGAAAAAGGTGATTAAAAATGGTAAAAATGGTAAAAAAGGTAGAGGCCCTGCTAAAAAAAGGTTTGATGAGTATTCCAACCACCATCATAAGAGAGTAAAAAACCAGCTGAAGGAGGAGTGCCAAACTACACTGTCCTTTCTTGGACTATACAATTTTGTTGCCACCAAAGTTGAAGTCTTTAACACTGATACTTATCAGTATGAAACTTTCAGTCTTGTTGGAGAGGGAGAACTGGAATTCACAGAGACTGATCCTAAGGAACTTACTAATGATGACCTTGACAATATCAATATGTGGCTCTATCTGAAAGATAAATTCAATATTTCAAATGAGGCCTGGCATGAAATTGCCATGAAAGCCAGTGGTGTCCCAAATTCATATTCCATAAAGAAGTGAATCAATGAACTAAACAGCAAATGGGCCTTGAGACCAACTCCAGGGGATGCTGAGGGTGTTCCGTTAGGATTTGCAGAAACCTTACAAGAGCATATTGTAAGGCTTCAGAAAAATGGAGAAATCAAAGCTGGACAAACCATCAAGATCAAGCTTAGTGGTGATGGAACGAATATTGGAAAGAGGCTTACAGTTGTGAACTTCACCTTTACCATTCTGAATGAAAAGGAGGTGGCAATGGGTGAGAAAGGGAATTATGTACTTGCAGTTATAAAAAACTACAGAGACATATGATAATCTAAGAGATAGCCTAGCAGACCTTCGAATGGAAATGTCAAACTTACATGAAGTAAGTGTAAATAACAGCACCTATAAACTTGAGTACTTTTTAGGTGGGGACTGGAAATTTTTAGGACTGGTCTGTGGTCTAGGCAGGGCAAATGAAGATTATGCTTGTGTGTGGTGCAAGTGTCCCAGGCAGCAACGGTGGGACACAAGTAAAAAGTGGTCAATTAATGACCCCACATTTGGTGCTAGAACCATTGAGGAAATAGCAAAGTTCTCCACTGCAAAAAAATTCAACTGTAAAGGAAAACCTTTATTTGATTTTATACCCATGGATCATGTCATCATAGACACATTGCACCTCTTTCTCAGGATTTCAGATGTTTTAATTGACTTGCTCACAAGAGAATTGAGAAGTGATGCTATTGAAAAAAAACATCTTCTCTGATGGATTCCCAAGGGAAAAGTATAAACACATGGCAGGTTACGAAGAATTAATCAAAAGTATTGGGATCTCTTTTAACTTTAGAATCAACAAGGACAGTAAAAAGCTGGAATATAGAGATCTTATGGGACCAGAAAAACTGAAACTCTTTCAGCACATAAATATTCCTATGCTTCTTCCTCAATGCAGCAAAAACAAAATGTACAAGTGATCTGGAAAAAATTTATGGACATAATTGGTGATTTAAAACTAGATTTTACATCTGAGGATAGTATTCTTGAATTGCAAGGAGATATCAAAGCATGATTTGAACTCTTTCTCAACGTGTACCAAGCAAAAGATGTCACTCCCTACATGCACGCACTTCATTGCCATGTCCCTGAGTTCCTGTCACTTTATCACAACATTGCATATTACACACAACAAGGCTTGGAAAAATACAACGGTAGAGCTTCCAAAGATTTTTTCAGATCTACAAATCACAAAGGAGTTGATGCCCTCCAGCAACTGTTTCTGAAGAAAAACAGGATTCAGTTCCTAGAAGCAGCAGGATATGAAAGAGTTAAGAACACTTATGAATGCAGTAACTGTTTTAACGAAGGCCACAACATCAAGACCTGCACATCACCATGCAAACATTGTGCAGCTCCTGTGTGCTGTACACATCTTGTACAGGAAAGTGGCAAATGGAAGCCGAGACGTCAACCTTAAATTAACTAGAATTAAATTAATGCCAGTATGTTACAAAACAAAACATTTAGTACTTGAGGATTTACTGACTCTAGTCTTCCCTCAGTTTGGTAATGTTAGTCACGATAAGATCACCTTTCATTTCTCATAAACTCATTACAAATTGTCATTTCCATATTTTTGGTTGATTGTTATTTCAGTGATTGAATGATTATTATTTCATCTGTTTGCATGGTAGTTGTTCCTGTTACCATCACCTCTTACAAACTGAAAATTAATAAAGTAACCGTTTTGAACTTCTGATTTAATGTATTGCTCCCCAATGATTTTGTATTCTGTGATTGGACTTCTTTGCCCCAGCCAGTATTTGACAGTTCCTGGAATTACACAGGCAAAATCTCCAGCTGGATTTAAAATTCTTTCGTCCCACGTCAGCCCAAGATATGAATCAAGCAGCCTATTTGACTGCAATCGATAAACCATCTTCCCTCTATGAACAATACCAGGCAAAACACAACCAAGACCTTCCATAAAAACATCCTGGTCAACGTTGAGGTTTATGTTTATATCTGGGTCCTCTAGCCTTCCAGACCAAAGCCTTTTCTTTATTTCACGAAACAGTTGGAAGTAAAATGATTGTGTTCTATCCTCAAGGGATGTTTTCGATGGAATAAACAGGCTTTCTTTACGAACGAACGGAAAATATTCAGATGGTTCACCGTCCCCGAAGGGTCTCCACTAATCGAAGCGTGTACTGTAGTGAATTTTCAGTCTCTTGCTGGGTTTGTCAACCTCCGTGACTTCATCATCATATAATTTTGTATCTTTTCTCTATGAAATGACCTTTTTAACAGGGGTGTATGCTGAGTATTCGTTGCAGAATCGCTTTGGTTCTATTATCCCTCTCTTTGGCTTGTCCACCATTTTGAAAATTTGCTCAGGAGGGCATCTGGGTTAGCGGCCGCGCCAGGCTGGAACCGACAAAAACAAATGTCCATCGCAGTGGGGAAACAGTTTGATATGAGGCACAATGGTCTCAAAAGCTCTTAAATGAGCACGGAACCTATCTTTTTTCGTTGTTGTATTTTTCGAAATCATCATAGGCAGGAATCTTAAGGAAAGTTTAGTAAAAAATTCCCGATAACTTTTTCTTCTGAAGAATCACCTTAAGCACGCACGTCCGAGAAGTCCGCGAGATTCGAGCCGAAGAGCGAAGCGAGCCCTGATGAGAAAGATATATAAGGGTCCCCTGACATACCCCTCGCACGCTAATATCGCTCACCATTGCCCGCTAGCCTGCGAACAGGCTCCCCGTTCAATCAGACGTGGGGACACGCTTCGCGCCGTTGTGCTCCTCCAAGCCGGGAACCTGTTCGCAGGCTATCGCCCGCGGGCTTTCCGGCCACGCCACTCCCCTTGCAAGGCCAATGAATGAGTGCCAGCTCATACGTAGGCAACCCTCTTGTCTTAAGACATGTCAATACCATATGCTGAACAAAATTTGTCGTGAGAAACTTCTTGAAAGGAAAATTAAACCTGCGCTTTCAAGAGAGTACAAAGGGCTGGAATTCCATACTGTTCTGACTTCTTGCAGTATTCGGGAAAGATTCTATTTTTTTGTATTCATGAATATGATACTCATAAATTTTTCAGAAACAGCTCAAGTAGATCCAAGAGAATACCACAAACAGTTAACAGTTTATATTCTATGCAGTAGTAGATTACCTAGTTATCCTTACCTTTTATGCCCGAGAGTTTGTTTACGTGGACAGGTATGTTGAAATCGATGATCCTCCGTAAATTGGCTGCTGTATTTTCTTCCTTTTTCAAGGTTAACCTCTTTCTGTTTTCTTGCCAGAAGGTAAGTTTTTGTTTTTGAATAACGAAAGTAACAGACCTGGGCTGAAACTATGTCCCCGTTTGGTTCCTAGTTTAGTGACGGACACCAGCACAAATTTCCTTTGGGAGTAGCTTGCGATGATTACAAACATTGAAGTCATAATTGGCTATCACAGTTTGCATGTCTGTAAGACTGACTTTCACCAAGAGCCATGAATCTGTTTTTTGGGGTTGGTGAAGGAGCTGCCCAAAATTCGACGCCTACGTCCTTTTGATTGATTTACTTTCTGCTTTTTCACCTTCTTCTTTTTTGGCGTCCTTTTGTAAAAGCGCATAGTGCCCACGAATTGTGCATAAAAGTACTATTATGCCTCAAGCGGGATGGTGGCCACCCACTCAGTCTAAATGCTTCCTTCCAGGTAACCGGAGGACTTTGACGAATGGAGACATGCAAAACCGCACCATCCGACGGAGCACTGAAGTAACCATTCCAGAAAGGAAATGAAGCTGAATTGAGCTGGCTGTAACCAGTAACACTCGACAGGACTTTTCATGGAACCGTCAAAAGGCTGTGAGGTGTCCTGGCCTGACAGACACGCGATGTCGGGAAAGAGAACCAATGCAGAAGGAATCCGTGCTGATTTTGTATCTTCCCCTTTTGGACACAAAACGGTGCACAATCGACCAGTTTACATATCACGGCCTTCCAAGTTGGCAATTTACGAGTATAAAATATCGCTTTTGTTACATTTATAACTGTGGGAATAAATCGTGTTCCATTCTTACATATCGGCCCCACCATCCGTATGCCAGAGAGGACTAGGTTCCCTCGAGAGAGGAAAATAAATGTAAATACCCTCTGTCAGAAATATATTCCTTTTTTAAAGATGATCTCCTGATTTTTGTTTGTTTTGCCCCTATAGAAAGGTAAAATAATTATTTTTAACACGGACTTTTTTATGTTATACTTGTGGGTGCCTCCGCAGGATCTGTAGGAGTCACGCAACGCTCAATGGGAGCTGCGTGACATCCAAAAAACGACTTTGATCGAGACTAGCGTCTGGCTCAGTTGCTTATTTAATTGTAATCTTGAAAAGTAGACCTAAAGATAAGGTGTAAATTTTGGAAAATTTTGATGTTTATCATGCTTGTGAATTTCTGATTGTACTAATTAAAAGTAGTTTCCTTGCTAGATATATTTGTTGTTGTGCAGTCGGTATGGATGATCCACGGGATGCGCAAAGTTTTCATACTGAACTTCAATCTTCGTTTTCAAACTTGCTATATACCACCAATTTCGTACTTCTTACAATTTATCTTTTTCATTTCTGGAAAAATCCCTTTGCTGATCAAATATTTTATGACTTCGACAATCAGACAGGGGTATTACTGACGTAATTATTTTGAGGAACGCGGATAAAAGGTAGTGAGTATTTTAAGAGAAAAATCAATATGCACTCTCCACTCTAGACAGCTGAAATTTCTTCCTTCACAAGAAACTAGGTTTAATCATCGACTTCAGAAGACGCAGTTTTGATTGGTTGAGATTACGCGCCATTGTCCCTTACCGTTGTTTGATTGGTTAAAATGTGACAATATTATTATTGAGAAATTGACGTTGCTTTGCTAATTTCATGAGTAAAAATTTACGGAGCGGACCTTGAAGTCACATTACGAGGGAAAATGCAGGGTCGAAACCTTGTAATCTGGGGTAATTTTACGCCGCCAGGCAAAGAAGGCATTTGGTAGATGCGGTCGCGAATTTTCTGGTTAGTTTTACTGGTTTACGTGTAAGATACATCCTTGTGTTAACTATAACAAGCTAATTTGGAGATCATTTGCGGAAAGTTTTGCGGGTGACCATGTTTTTATTCTTCTAGCATCCTATATTCTCTCCCGGAGGGTGTTTAAATCCTTTTGATTATACGACCTGTTTTGATGGAGAGAATTAAATTCATTGATGCAGCGTTTGGTGGCGACTCAAAATTCTGTTATGGCGCAGAAATTTGAATCGATTTGTCGATCAGTTAGTAAGCTCAGATAAACCACCACAACAAGGCAAGAATGTTAAACACAGGGAAGCTACCCTTTTACAAGTTTCAGACGTAGATATAACGCCTGGTCGTGTTTAAAAGGTCACTGCGGTGTATATTTAGAGGTAAAATAATTTGCATTTAGCGAACAACAGACATAAGTCGACACAGAGGTCATTTCCTGTCGATTTTGACGTACTTCCTTTCGACGAATCGAGTTGAAAGTTTTGGTACAAGACGTGTAGAACAGTGAATTTATCATAGCTGGACTCGATTCACCAACCTCTATTCGGTAAGTCTTTAAATTTTTAGGGAGCTTTTCAAATTCCTTGCGATCTTACAGCGAAACAAGATCGTATTTGGATTTTGGTTGCGAGAAGTAACAGAGTAAGTCTTATGATAGCTGTGTCGACGTGTCTTAACTTCGGTCCGTTTGTTTAGCCAGGTGGTAAATATTTTCATCAGGATATTTTTTTGAATTTCCCAGCTTCCTAACGGTGGTTAATCTACACAAAATCATCGCAGAAACCTCGAAAATTTAGTTCTCGAAAGGCTAGTGATTAAAATGTTTATGTTGTCGAGCAAGTGGAAAACCTGCCGTACAACGATCATATTTTGTGTATGATTACAACATCAACAGGTTTTTGGTTTCGTGACCATGGCAAAAGAAACCCCGGGACTCTACTAAACTCAAAATGCCTGTGGAGGAGAAGAGAGACAAGGGACAGACATCTGCGGTGAATAGGTAAGCTGTCCAAAATCGCATTGTGAAATTTTTCGTTCGATTTCAAGTGCTTGCGTTTTCGGGTCGTGTCAAACTCTTTAATTACCGGGATGGTTATGGTCTTCATATGGGTTACTTGACTATGTCTGTATCATTTTAAAATTTGAGAATGAACCCGTATTTGTGTAGTGGTTGTCAAGGGACAGAATATATTATGTGAACTAGCTACGACATCATTAATTATACAACTTGTTTTGCCCAAGGGTATTTACTAATTTTGCGAACGTGCAGTTCTAGTTGGCTTTTTCGCTTGCGCTTGATTGGCTTTAATTCGCATATATTATATACGAAAGCGCTTCGAGAAGCATTAAATGAAGAATCACTGTGTTATGTGTTGTTAGGTGTTCTAAGCCTGCACTGTTATTAAAACCTGCTCGCAAAATTATGGGTAATTTCCTTTCAGAATACGAAAGCGTTGACTTGCATGTTAATATATTGATGTATCGACAAGATACCTCAGTTATCGATTAGACATAAACTTTGTCAAGTGGTTTTCAATCATATCGATCTGTGGGCGCTCTTGTAACGAAAGATTACTGCGCCATTTTTTTTTTTTAAGTGTGTGTATTTCAAACAATTTTTATTTTATTAATTAAGTATTATGTAAATAGACTGTGTTTGAGAATAATAACCGGCGAATTGTGAAATTAACTTGAATACCAAATAGAATCATTTTGTGTGTAACCGCAAACTCTCTTTCTCAACAATTTATTCAAATAGTGCACAGAATCGCTAACGATATTCGAGAATTGTAATTCTTTGTATGTGGTCCGGTTTTTTTTAGAAAACGGAACAAAGATGTAATAAATATTTCTCTGTGGGAAAGCTGTGATCGGCTTGATGTATTTCGATAGTGCCTGTGAACCAGTTAGACACTTTGGTTTTCCTTCGTTAATTTCCGACATAGCCTTCAACACAGCAGCACCTTAAATCTCTATCCGTTGAAGGAAATCATGGAAATACAATAACTTCAGAACATCCGTATCGCTTTAGTGACTCCAAATGAAATATAAACATCCCCAGGAAGTCTACAGTTTGGTCTCAGAGTAGTTAAATGGCAATCTTTAAAGCTGCCTATATAGTCCTTTTCCTTTTAAGCATTTAAGTTTTATAGCCTCAATTAAACGAGTCTGGAATATTAATGATACTCTGTCTGATAAACATACTTTACATTTTCACCCAGAGCCTAATGGTTAGGTATTTTGCCTTTGCCATGATTGAATACATAATGGCGCTATCTTCTGAAGTATTTTTTCAAAGACTAGTATGTGTATGTTACTAAGGATTGGAGCTGTTTTTGTTTCATTTTGTGCTTAAGTTAAACCTTCATCATGTAACAGACTTGTAAGTGATGTGTATATACCCTTGAAAGACACTTCTGTAGGATAAGAAAGATAACCATCCTTGAAAGACAGTTTACTTCTACCCAATGCTTAGTTGTTCTGCTGTCTGTAAGCAAAAGAAGTCTGCATTTAGAGTCTAGCAAAAGAATTGGGTTTGTGAGATGGGTAATTTGGCAGCAAGATGTGAACCCCCTTGCTATTTTATGCAAGAGTGTCCTCGCTTTCTTGCAAGTACCTAACTTCTTGGCCTTCTTCTTTTGCAAGAAATGTAAGGAGATTATGTCAACTCTGCTGCTAAGTGAGATTTTTATTTAGCCTGTTTAAGTCCAAATCCAGGTTTAGCTGCCACGCATTGAGGTATCTTGTAGATATCATTAATGGGAATATAACTAATAATTGTCACTCTTTTCATTTTAGGGATAATGAAGAAAAAGATTTATCCAGATTGTTAGACCTGCTAAACACCCCTGCCAGCAAACAACAGGTACATATGTTACATACCATATTTCCTCAAACAAGCAATCATGTTCCATCCAGTACATTGTAACTACTGTGGCGAATAAGTGTAATTTTTTACAGGTATTTGAAGGTGTAAATTAGGAACTGTGGTATTTACTTTCAATTTAGAGACACTATATAGCAAAAGTGTTCATTTCAGGTCCTTCATTGGAATTTTATTGAACTTGCATTTTGACCCCTTTACTTTCTAGCTCCCTTCAATCTCTTGGATCCCAGATGAAAATCAGAACACACCAAGTAATCCATGGGCTGCACAGGCAAATGGGGTGCTACCTCATCAACACCAGTCAACTGAAGCTCTGGCTTTGGAGAAATTTAGGTATAAATTGGTTTGTTGGTTGACTGATTACTAAAATTTAAATTTTCTGTTATATACTTTGAATGTGTCTATGGTTAAAAAACTTTTGACCCATTTACTGGTAAGTTATTCTTCATTCCCTACATTTCCTTAAATAGTTTAAAATGTTTTAGTGTTTTTATAGATAATACCATTAAACAACATCAAGTTTCTCTTATCAGCTAATGATTCTTACCTTGCAATTAGTTAAAAAGAGCCCAAACCAAAGAATAACAAGCAGCTCTGTAACTTATAGTAATGCATTACTTGATCTGAAATGAAAATTGTTCAAGAATGACATGAATTAAAAGAAGAAAAAGAGGAATTCATGACAGTCAAATGCTATAAAGCATGTGTTTTGTGGAACAAACTTTATAACAGATGTTTAAAACTTGGTTGGCAAGAAGATCAAAGGCTATCTAATAATATTACTTTAAGGGTATTTTATGTGATATACTAAGAAACTATCTGCATAATCTCATCATTCTAAGCCACTCAATTAAATAAAAAAAAATTCATTGCTCATGTTGTGGTTCTTTTTTGGCATGCAAGTAGATGTACTAGGCAGTGTTCCTGCTTATGTTGGGAAAACTTTGAATGAATTCTTTATACAAAGTAATTTACTTCCTGAGGTTTTATAGTTGTAGGCAGGGGTTTCATAAATGTTTTCAGCAGTAGGGCTACTGGTTTTCACAGGTGGGCAAAACTTTTTTAACTGTACTTTTTTATAAGATAAACTTTCCTCCAGATGGTCAAACCAGGTGGGGAAAACCATCCTCACAACTGGTCAATTTTCCCAGTGCCCAGGCCCTTAATGAAACCCCTGTGTAAGAAGGAAAATCCAATTTCTTTTTGTGACAAGATTCTCTATTTAATCAACAGCTCCAGGTACCAGGGAGTCAGGAATTTCAGTTCACATGCCCTCAACAGTTACTTCAACCAGGTCAGTTAGGAACTCTTTAGAAGAGTGTAATTTTATAGCTTACAGACTGTAATGATACATGATGTACATGTACATATGTATATGCATTTGTATGCAGTTAGCTGGTTTACATACTGTATATAATGTGATTATGCCCACTAATACTCATTCAATTTGGACGTGAGTATCATAATTGGAGATATAGATGTAATTGGCAATCTCAAGGCAGCTTTTGCCTGCCAACCTGGTTGTCATGTGTAGCCAAACAACTGATTAAAAAAGAGAAAGTGCAAATTATTATACTGTTCTTAGAACTTCATATGATCTTAGATGGTAGTGTCTTAGAAAAGAGGTGTTGTTGGAACTCATGGGTATTTCTTTGGAAATGTTTGGAATGCCTTTGATCACTTGTAGTTAACAGGATCAAAGGAAATCATGGCATCAATAAAAATTAGATTAAAACCCCATTCTTTCTGTTGACTCAAATACTAAGGGCAGGTATAAAGGATTTGTATGCATTACTTAATAGTGGTTTGCATCTAAGTGAGGATAACAAGTTCTTATTGAGTGCAAACATGACGCGTTTGTGGTCTTTCTGTGTAGATTTTCACAGCCCTTGTCAAGCAGCGTGTTTGTTACCTGTAAGTATCAGTGCTGACAGTAAACAGTGTTGACCTTTTTTAAAATGGTGGGCATTATTATTACTCTTTTATGCACATGTATGTAAATACACATTCTTGGCTTCACTTAAGGATGCAAATTAGTCTTGTGTTTTTTTACTAGCCAAACTGGCCAGTGGAAATTGAAAACCAATAGCCAAAACTGAATTTCTACTTAGTCTACGGCTAGTGGGCTACCATTAGTGTCAATTGAGCCCTGGTTGTTTGAAAATTAACTTGCAGGAAAATGTTTCACTTGACATCATTTTATTTTTAGATATTACATATATTTTTTTTTGCAATCCATAACATAGCATAACAACATGATTAAAGAATTTGTTTTTTTTCCTCTGTCTTAATTAGGGAGTGGATCGAACGAGTTCCTCCAGAAAATATTCTGCGAGTGCTAATATGCCTCCGAATGCTGATGAGAGACCACACATTTCAGGTAATTACAACAGTACTGAACAAAGATTTAAAAAGGCATGGTCAAACTTTAATAAAACTGACAAACAAATTGGAGTCATAGGTTTTGTTTCTTGCATTGTAGTTTTGAAGTCTTTGAACAAAGCAACAGAAAGTTTGAACCTAAAAACAAATTTTGGTCTCAAGTCAGGGGCTCTACATTTGGAGTTTTATGCCTATAGTCTTTTACCAGAGTGTAGCAAAAAACTTCGGAGTTCTACCACAAAATTTGGAATTGTTCAAGATTTTTCAGGTTTTATGTTTTGATTAAATTTGGTTCTCTGGTCTTACCTTTGATGGTTTGTTCTTCGGTTTTATTACAACTTTTAATTTATCAATGCAGAAGATGATAAGAGGCTTCGTAGTCAGTACATGTAGGTTGTGCTCAGGGTGGCGAGGTCTCAGCTAGAGCCAGACTTAAACCTAGCGTACATTTACATATTTAGAAGTTGTTTGCCTTTGCATTCTTGTTTGTGTAACCATCAGTGATAAAATGTGGATTTTTATTTATTCCTTTTACAGGTGGAGTTTTTCAATCTAGGTGGTGTGAAAGTCCTGGCAGAGGTTAGTTTGTTTATATTTCAAGTGAACTCAACAAGTATAATTTAAGAACGAAAGAAAAATAATACTAGTTGACTTGTGTCTGAATATGAACCAAGGGTGACCTCTTAGTATTGCACTGCTCAACTTGTTCTAAGAGGGTGATGTACCCATTTATATGACAGTTGTTCACTCAATTATACAATAATAGCTTATTATTAAAACCCCCTTTAAGAGAGAAATTGGCCATTTGTCTTGATATGAAGTTTACAGTTGCTGATTGCGCACGAGGGAAGGGACTTGGGCTGCAGAAGATAGCTAAACTGTACAAGTATGCACAAAGAATGACTGGGAAAAAATGTGATGAAAGAAAAATTCAGCCTCTCATGTAACAGATTTAGACTGGTCTGTCATCTTTATTAAGTAGAACATGTGCTCATTGTATAATTCTACTACCCCTATTGAGTTCTTGGTGAAATGTCTTTCTGTGAAGTTTTGTTGCAGTGTTAGTTGCTCTAGATCCAATTTTCTGGAATTTTCTCAACAGAAATATTATTTTTTTCACCTGTTTGTTTACAGAGACTTCAACTATTGACAGAAACTTATCTTGAGACGGGAGAAGAGCCATTTACTGTTGACATTCTGAAGGAAATGACAAGTAAGGATCTTACCATGTACTGTAGCAGTTATAATTTCTCTGTAATCAGAGATATGTGTTTGTTTTTTTTTTTTTTGACATCATGTTTTAAAACTTAATATGCAAATCGTGTGCTTTAGAGATATACCTCTTTGCTACAGGAGTAAAACAAGGAGCAGCAAAGGGCTTGAGAAAGCCTGAAAAAAAAAAAAATGCAGAGGGAACAGGGAGTTGAACTTATTATAGTAACACATCCAGGAGGAGTTGCAATTTAAGTGCAAGTACATGTTCCTGTAATCATCTTATGCTATGGAAACTGGAATATGCTCTTGCATCAAAGCTAGTGAGTCATCTTATGCTTTTGTGTTATCTTTTCTTCAGACATTTGTCAGAAACTTGCTGCAGATGTTAAACAGAGGGAGTGGCTTGTGGCATGTTGTACTCATAAGGTATGTACAATGTAACATCCTGCAAATTTTTTTCTAGGTCTGCCAAGAACCATCAGTTTGGAACAAGGAAGTAGGAATTTTATGGCAAAGAAAAAGACAGCAATTAGTATAGGAATCCAACAGAGGACTCACTTTCCCTTCAATCCATTCTAGCCACTAGAACTGCTTGCAAATTCACCTTTGCCATTTGCTTTATTTGTCCAAGTTCTAAATGGGTAACTGTTTGCACACTATTCTTACACTGTATCTCTCTCTGAGGTGTCTCAACATCGCATTTATGAACATGGTAGTGCCAAAAAGTATGTACATGTACATTAACACAACCCACAATTCCTCTATTTGCTTGAAACGTCAGCTTTTGTAATCGTTACAGTGGCCAATTTACCATTTCAACTTTGTTGACATATCCAAATTATTATGTACATGTACATTAAGTTAGTAATGTGTGACATGTACCTGCATAACATATATATGCTGTACCTTGTATTCCTAGGCTCTTGTCCTCCTTTTATCTGCCAGTGATGTAATGGTACTTCATTGTTCCTTGTATGCCCTGATTGGTTTGGCCCAAAGGTTAGCTTTATGTAGATATCATTTTCACCTCTGGAAATACATCAGAAACAGATCTTACATAAACTGTACAGTAGCTACATAACTTATATAATACATTATTCATGACTATGTACAAACTTTAAAGTTCAAAATTGTGTGCAAGAGGCAAGTTACTCTTACCAGTAATATTAATGTCAGACAGTGTTGAATGACCATCAATGTTGTTACACCATGTTATGATACACTCAGTTTCCCCAGTTACAGTTTGTATTAATTAATGAAATGTTTTTTCGTATTTTAAAAATAGTGAGAGACCTCGAGCTCTGATTGGTGAATTAAATTGCGCAGAGATTCTTTTAAGAATACTACAGGAATATGACATTCTTTCCAAAACGTAAGTTATGTGTAGATGCAATCATGAGAGGCTTATATGAATCCCCCTTATTGTGTCTATTTTCAGTCAAATGGTTCTTTTGGTCAGATGATTTATTCACTTATTGATCCCTTCTTTGTTAAAGTTGGACTCCTATAAATTTACATATCTGCACTTCTTATTTTTCCTTTGTGTTATTTTGATAAACATTGGATTCTTCTACAACCCTTATATTTTCTTTCACATCAATATTTGTCTTAGTCTGGCAGCTGGTCTTCTAAGAATACTGTGTGCTGACAGCAATATCAGAGAGCAAGTTAAGGTCTTTGATGGAATCCCAATTTGTCTGAGGTGAGAAATGCTTCTTTTTAAGTACCTTACTCTTTGCTAAAATTTTTAATTGGAGTTCTATCTTTGAAACAAATATCTTCTAGAATTACATGTTTGGTTTGTGTCAACAAAAGAAACATTGGAGAAGCTTTTGTAGGCATTGTCCACATAAACCTCAGTGAATGATTTTTTTAGAACAGACTCAAGATTTTTCATCCATTTATCCTTAAGCCCATGCTTAAACTGCATTTTAAAACTTTAAAAACAGAGACAGTTGATTTTTTCAGAAATGCTGGCTAACATATCTTGTGTGGTCAGACAAAAATGGAGGGGTTTTTAAAAGTAGATGTTGTTTTTTTTTTGGTCTGATCGTGTACAAGATTTTCTTAGTATAGTTATTTGCCTTGTGCCATGCATTTACATTCTAACAACAGTCTTTTAATTATTTCTTCAGCTTGCTACACTGTGACAACCTCAAGCTTCTGTGGAATGTGGTAAGTATATATTTAAGGTCAGTCCATAACTGGTCCCGCTGAATTTCTTGCTTTCATTGACTTATCCTCCTACCTCATGCTAATTTTTTAATTTTGCTTCTTGTAAGGTGTGGATTATTGTACAACTGGCTGAAGATAGTGACTCTAGCAATGACATCAGAGTTCTGGGTGGAATTCCTCTACTGCTGGCTCTCCTTCAGTAAGCAAGATTCAAAATTAATTCTCTTTTCTGTCCTCCAAAAAATATCCTTTGTTGGATAATTTTTTTAAGGTTCCTGTGCCTTGTAATGTAATGATCTAGTAGAGAGTATTAATCCACTGGTCACTCCTGTTAGACTGTGGATGGGTTCATGTTGTATAAAAAGATTTTGTTTATTCGTGACAGAGAGTTGTTATTGTGTGGGCTAGGTAATGTACAAAACCCAATTAAAACTTATTAAGGATCAACTGCTTACAAAAACTATACATTTCTGCGGCAATTAAACCTGGGTTAGATTTGGTTGTGCTTTAAACAAATCATGCTAGACCTAGATAAGAGTTTGAATGTCAATGTGACAAGCATAACCTAGTGTGTCTCACTCTGTGTGACATTTTGCACACAGGCAAAATGTCAGGCCTGAAATTTTTTTCAGGTCTGATTTTCACTATTGCTCAAATAGTGCTTTACTGCGAAGGATCGTGCTCATATACGTCTCATAACCGCAGTTCACACATATGTTTCATATGTTTGTTGTTGTTTGATTTATCATCTACGGGTTTATGTCGAATTAATTTGATGGCCTGCTCCCAGTTGGCTTGTTAGCTCAATTGGTAGAGCGCTGCACTAGTATCGCAGAGGTCAGTGGTTCGAATCCCGTACAGGCCTGAAATTTTTTTCAGGTCTGATTTTCACTATTGCTCAAATAGTGCTTTACTGCGAAGGATCGTTCTCATATACATTTTGCATACTGTTTGCATGCTAATGAAATAAGCAACTTTAGAGACTGTGGAGTGAAATGAGTAGGAAAGAAGTTGTTAAATTATTTTGTCTGCTTTTTGCAGAGATCGCAAGCCAGAGCCAAGCACCGAGGTATTATACCTGGGCTCTGATACAGTTTCAAAGGCATCTATCAGTGCAGAGGTAAATTACAGTAATATGTAATGTAACCTAGTATGTGATCTTGTTAACATGTGCACAGTGCAGGCCAAATTAAATGTTAAATTGTAACAAGTGAATCTGTTTTAACCTGAATGTACTTGTACACTGTATTTTCTTGTCGTGACCACAAAAAAAAATTGCAAAGGTTTAAAGATCAAAGTACCACAAGAAGCTAAAGTATCAGTGGTGCTGAATGACCCTTTCAAATTAACAACATTATCTAGATGAAAGGCAACATTCTAATTAAAGAGAGACAGGTAAAAATCAATAGAATAAGCTATAAAGCATGAAGGTTGAAGCATCCCAAGTTTTTTTGCCTCAGATTTTGGGCTGAATCATTGAAACGGAAAACAATTTGACTCTTCCCTCAATATACTGCACTGAAAACTGTTCCATTAATTAAAATCGTCTCTGTGTTTTTTTTTAGCAGACTGAGGCTGATTCAGGAGAAGACACCATGCCTTTGAAAATTGGTGAGTTATGGAGACTTTGTCCTCCCACCCCTCCCTCCCCATACAATAATGTACCAAGGGAATTACTATGAATGAAGAAGATATTATAGATCTCAGCTAGTGCAAGCCAGGCAGCATTTATTTGAGGGATAACTTTATGTTTGTTTTTGTTGGTATTAGAATAACACTTTGAAAAATGATATTATTCAGATCTCTTTTTCAAATCGTCTTTCAGACACGTTTAACTCAACTGCAACTTCATTTTGTTGACACGTGGCAACTTTCAATTAAAATCTCAATGAACCGGTCTGAGTGTTTGTTTATTATTATTTTTTTGTTTTCCCGTGTAGCTGTGTGTTCTGCCCTGACTGAGCTTGTTGTGAATGACACTAATGGACAGCAAATTGTGCAGGTGAGGATTACAAGCTGAATGTGTTTTCTCTCAAGAGAAAGTCAAATCTTACCCTCTGAACCGCCGAAGTTTGTCAGATTTCTTTAGCATGTACGTATCAGGGATACTGCTACTACTTCTGGAAATGCTTCTTATCCATTGCCTTTCAACTTTCGGAAAGTAATTGTGTTTCTTCGAAAGTTTTTCGGTGTTCAGGTACACTGTAAGGTGTAGAAAGTCATTTCAAGGCACCTTTTTCGCTCAGGAAAACAACGCAATGGCCAGACAGCAATGAACTTGGAGCTCTTCATTCTGAGTCCAGAGCGCTAGGTTCCAGTCCACCGCATCTCACATCAAACTTGCGACAAAAAGTATAATGTATTTGAGGCATTATCGCTAATTACTTGTAAAACTGGAGTACGTATCAACGAGTAGAAAACAATAATTAGTGGGAGGTGACCGTTTTCAGATCATTAACGACGAGTTACTTCATGGAACAGACAGGTTTGCAATACACATTCTATATGCTCACGTCTCAAAGATTGATTTTAAAGTACATGTAATTCTTTATTCTGTTTCAGTCCAACGGTATTTACCTGCTGGGGTTACTTATTCTGCCCCAAGAAACGTCGTCTTCTGAGGAAGCCGCTACTGTAGAACATCTTCAGGTAGGACGGACACTTTTTTTGTGCTTTTTTGTTTTTTGTAAGGAATAGACAACTTGTTTGAGAGACGTGTTTGGGCATGTTTATACCATCTTCAATCAATGAGTAACAGACAAGTAGATGAATAAAATATTTACAGTATGATGTAATACAAAAGCGGGTACTAATTACAACGTGACATCAAACATCAAAGGTGTGAACTAAAACGCTAGGAAAGTGTTATAATGCAAGTACAGATGTGGATCGTAACACTTTGTCATCAAAACGCATGGTACTATACCTGGAAATCTTTGTCTACTTGGACTTACTTTAGTTGTAATTTTTTTCTTCACAGATAAGCGCCTTCAGGGCTTTGAGGTTGGTCTTTTTTTTTTTCTGTGCATTGTCTTGTAGGTAGTGTATACATCATCTCCCCTCAAGCAAAGGTGATTGTACGAACCTTATAAGATCCAACCGCAGAGAACGTTTCTTTTCTTCAGTTTTAATTTAAGTTTTCTACTCGTTGATACTCGTTGATACGTACTCCAGTTTTACAAGTAATTAGCGATGATGCCTCAAATACATTTAATTTCATTTCAGTAAAGGCGTATTTTAAGATTCCTTGAGCTGTTTGTTTGCTTATATTTCCAACGTTTTCCAAAAAATTGATACATTACTCATATGTTATGGAAACCACATTGTCCCGCCTGGAAACAGATTAAATAGTAGTATTAAGTTCTTTTGCTCCAAAATAACGCCCTGTAACCTTCATTCTTGAGGAGTTATTGTGCTTAACTCTCTGCAGATTCTTGTTTAGTATGGAGCGAAATCGTCAACTCTTTAAGAGGTGAGATACACTTTTAATTGCAGCTCAAGTTGTCACTGAGAGATCTAATACTCTTGAATTAGGGCAGAGTTTGGGAGTGGTGAGAATCTTTATGTTGATCTTCTTTTGATTCACAGGTTGTTTCCCCCAGACCTCTTCGAGAAATTTATTGATGTTGGTCATTACATCAGGGAATTAATTGCCTACAAGCCTCTGGTTGACAAGATTTCCACTTTGACGGTAAGGTTGTAGAGCCGTGTTCAGTGTGTTATACAGTAGTCAGTCAACTGTATAAATCAATTTCTCTGCCTGATGAATTTCTTTTGCACCAAGAAAGCGTTGGACAGAGCAGTCTCGATTGCCATTTGACTAGTGGACTGTATTTGAAAACTTGTTGTTCCATAATTAACATTTCCTGAATGTTTTTCGTCTTCTGGAAGCAATATAGAAAAGTACAGAGGCAGGCTATCTTACACCTGAAAAAGAGATTACCACTGTGAATAAAAGTTTTGATTCAAAGGACATATTGCAAATTACTTTAATTTGTTCTTCGTTAGTTTAATTTAATTTAATCTATTAGCTGCGCCGACAGGCAGGGACCCCGCAACAGCTTGCGCCAGGTACTGCGGGCCCTAGTACCCACCCATCCCACCCCAGGGGAGGACATCCACCACACAGTGATCTCGTGCGTGGGAAATTAACGTCTCCTAACCCAACCCTGCAGGAGACGGGACTTACGGTTTATTCGTCCTTATCCGAGAAGACTAGAATGTCTATCCTTTTCCTGATATTATAGAAAGGTAGCACATTCTCCTCAGTAATTTTAAGACCTTGAGTGTTGGTCCGGCCGGGGCTCGAACCCTCGACCTCCCGCTCAACAGTCCGACGCTCTATCCATTGAGCTAACCTGAAGGCGGGTACTATATGTTACGTTACGAAAATTGAATTGAGTATCGTTTTACTCAATCGATCTGCACTTGGAAAGAGAGCTATACTTATCAGAATAGGTCAGAGTTGAAGGATTGACTAGCTCACTCAAGCGACGCGCGCTCTGGTTCCAATGGTCAACGGTTTTCTTGAACACTATCCGATCAAGGCTACAAGAAAGAAAGAAAGAGTACTCACTTGTCTTTTTGTTTCCCATAGGAGGAGGATATTTCAGTGATCAAAAACAACATTCTAGCCACCAATCAGAACAAAGCTCCCAGTCATTCCGTTGGTTCATACGAGGTACTTGAACTTCTGGGATCTGGTGCATTTGGAAGTGTCTTTAAAGTAAGTTGACTTTGTTATCTCAATAAGCATGGTCTTGTGTTTACGACGGTGTGTTTACGGTAACTCATACTTTACGAACACATAAGCCCTAGATTAAAGCACCCTCACTTCTTTAGCAAAATCCCGGCATTGCTCATTATTTGATCACATTCTCATTTTATTTTCAGGTTAGAAAGAAGAATGCTGGTCAGAGCTTTCTCGCCATGAAAGAGGTTTGCCTTTATTGATAAAGTGTGCTACCAACGTTTGGTCGTAAAGAGAATTAGCGAGCGTCGCATCTTTTAGCATTAAGGAGTTACTTGCAGTGTCAAAGACGTTTATCTGGATATGTTGTTGACCTCTTGCCTGTTTGAGTTCTTCAATATCTTTGGTCGTTTTTTAACGATCTCTGTATTTTCCTGTAGATGTCGGTTCATAATCCTGCTCTTGGAAAGACAGCTAAAGACAGAGGAAGGAGTGTTGGTGAAATTGTTAATGAAACGGCTATCATGAAAGAACAGGTAACTTTACTGTACTATTTAACAATTATTCCACGAGCGCGCGTTGGATATGAGATGACAGATAGCCAACGAGGCGCGTAGCGCCGAGTTGGCTATTATCATCTCATATCCAGCAAGCGCGAGTGGAATAATTGTTTTATTAAAAACGCCCTCAAGATATTTGACAAATCTTACCAAATCTTAAATTTTTTAGCTCCCTTTTAATTTTAACCCGATGCGCACGCTTACCATATTTGTAGATTATGGTATATTGGCTCATATACCATAATGGCTAAGCCAATTAAAAAGTCTTGAATTTTATTATCCAATGATCCAGTTTTTAATAAAGTTTGCTATTCACTTCACGCGAATAAGGAGGAATCCGTTCCATGCCTCGGCGAATGTAACGATAAGTTTACCCGCAAACTAGCGAGCTAAGTGCCAGAAGAATTGAAATGCACTTCTTGTCGTCGCTTACGATAACTTGAGCGAAGTCTCTTGAGTTGCTTAAAATTTCCTGCAGCTTTTCCAATTTGCAGTTAAATCTCAAGGTACTCTGCGCAACCACTATACATGTAATCTTTCATAATAATAAAACCAGTTCATTGGGATTTCCTTTTGCCTTTCAGCTAAGACACCCAAATGTTGTCAAGTACCACAAAGCTTTTCAAGAAAGTGAGTAACTTTTCTTTAGTCAGAAATGAATTTTAAGCGATAAAACACCAAAACCCAAACAAACAAACGTTTGTTCAGTATGTTATTACGTTAACACTTAAGATAGCACCAAGAGAAAGTAAAGGAGTTGGATGATCTCACCATTGTCTTTATCTGTGCTGACCATTTCTTCTTGTTTTATACCTGTTACAGAGGACAAGCTTTACGTGATAATGGAATTAGTCGAAGGCGCTCCTCTTGGAGAGCATTTTAATTCCTTGAAAGAAAAAGGGACCAAGTTTTCAGAAGAGAGAATATGGCATATTTTCATACAGGTACGTAACGCCTCCCAGTTAGCTCAATGGATAGAGCGCTGGACTGTTGTGCGGGAGGTCTAGGGTTCGAGCCCCGGCCGGACCAACACTCAAGGTCTTAAAACAAGTGAGAAGAATATGCTACCTTTCTGTTAAGAAATGGTTAGATACTCTAGTCTTCTCGGATAGGGACGAATAATTGGAGGTCCCGTCTCCTGTAGGGTTAGGGGTAGGAGACGTTAATTTCCCATGCACGAGATTACAGTGTGATGGATGTCCTTCCCTGGGATGGTTGCTGGGTGGGAATTGTCCCTGAAAAGCCCTCATGGGGAGTGGTCAATTAACATATGTATATATGTATATGTATGTGTAACTAACTGTGCCCCGCCCTTGATGTTATGAATATGTGTAGATACTTGTCTACAGGTGTCGTTTGTTGATCTGTCATCCATCCGCGCATTTCTATGTTTGTAAGCTTGTTTGTTCGCTCTCCTCACTCCTCTGTACCTGTACTTGAAAACTTTAAAAAACGTTTTTCTCTCTTCTTTGTTGTCAAGATTATTTTAGGACTTCGTTATATTCATAAAGAAAAACACATCGTCCACAGGGATCTTACGCCAAACAACATCATGCTGGGAGAAAATGATAAAGTCACAATAAGTAAGTAGCTTTTTTTTGTGCTTCGTTTGGTTTTGCCATGCTTCTTAAATCAGAACCTTCCCGTAACAGTAAAGACAATTCTTATTTTTTTCTTTATAGCTGATTTCGGTTTAGCCAAGCAGAAAAACCCTGATGCAAGTAAAATGACGTCGGTGGTTGGTACCATATTATATTCGTGGTATGTATAAATCGTCATTGATACTAATTTTTCAAGCATCAATTTTGGAGAAAATGGAAGCGATAAATTCCGGCTTGGTTCAATTCTGCGATTTCGGAGAAAATCACTTTGCAAGGAACGCATTTTCGAGAAACTTTATCATCTTAAAAGTTAAGGCGTGAAATGTTTCCATGACTAATTTTTGTTGTAACATCACTTGCAAGTTAATTTCGGACAGTCCTCTTGTGATTTTCTGTACTTGCGAAAACTGGTTAAAAGAAGGGGATCTGGAAAAAAAACCCTTGAATTACTTCCCAAGGTAAATGTGATTATTAAAAACTGGACCATTGGATAATGCAATTCAAGACTTTTTATTGGCTTAGCCATTATGGTATATGAGCAAATATACCATAATCTACAAATATGGTAAGCGTACGCGTCAGCTTAAAATCAAAAGGCAGCTAAAAAATCCAGTTTCTTCTTACAAAATAATAATTTCTTGGGGGCGTTTTTAATATAACAATTATTCCACTCGTGCTTGTTGGATATGAGATGATTATAGCCAACTCGGCGCTACGCGCCTCATTGGCTATCTATCATCTCATATCCAACGCGCGCTCGTGGAATAATTGTTAAATAGAATATCCACAAGTGTATACAGACCTGCATTGTTTTCCGTATATAGAATCCTTTTTTTCAGTCCCGTGATGAGTACTGAATGTCTCTATTCTCCGTTTGTAGTCCTGAAGTCGTTCAAAGCCAGCCTTACGGCGAAAAGGCTGATGTCTGGGCCTCGGGCTGTATTCTCTATCAAATGGCAGCTCTTCAACCACCGTTTTACTCATCAAACATGTTAGCATTAGCAACCAAGGTAAGTCGGCAAGAGCTGAACATTAAAATAACCCTTCTAATTCATTTCTTGGCATCTTCAGCACTGATCAACGAGTTGAGTTGATAAATCGCATGATAACCGTTGAAATAGTCGGAGGAACTCTGGTGAGGTTAAACTATATTGTATTTATGTCAGTTTTAATGAATTTGTCATTCTTAAAGCAGTGGAACCCCTATTCATGGAACATTCTCTAGTATAGAAAGGTGCTTCTCAATTGAGGTGTCATTTCAGGGAACAGTACGAATTTCAGTCCAGGTCATCTGTCTTGTAATGCACATCTGGAACCTGGATTTTCCCTAGCAAAAGCTTTGCTTTATGTTAAAAAGTGATGTGGCTATTCATTATGGTGAAAACACCAGTACTGTTTTGTGGTTTGCCTTACAATGTAGTCTCTGCCACTTCAGTAGTAATTACATAGAGACTGTTGCACGGGTAACTGCTTTGGAAAGATGAAAAAACTTAGAATGAACATATCTAAATATTAGTCATGAACTGTTGCGCTGCACCTGCCACGGGCAAATCACTTTGTTCTGGGTGTCATTTGACTTTATTTTTTGTCCCTTTAACACAGATTGTAGAAGCTAAGTACGAGCCCATTCCTCCTGGAGAGTACTCGGACAAGCTTTTCGAGACAGTGACTAGGTCAGTAGCCTAGGTACACCCCTTAGAAAGGCTAGAGTGACCTTTGTTGCATGTTACTTTGTCTAAGTTTTAAAACTTCGTTGGTAGTGTATGCCTTTGAGACTAGAGGGCTAGATACCTAGAGAAATCTTTAGTTTTTTTGTGTGTCTTTCATCACTATTTCTCGTATCGACGCACGTCCAGCCGGGAGATGTCTGTCAGTGTTTACGATACAAATGGTAAAAGAGACGTAGTTGTATTTAGCTGGTTGCTACCATTGTGGGGGAGTATGCCTTCAAGTGGCAAGGAAGGGAAGTAATCTTTTTTTACGGTTTGCAAGAATGCGGTTTAAACCCAGATCTGCACGTGGTTTTGCTTCTGCTGTTAACATGGTTTTTGGGAATGTCATCGTTGTTTTGGTGTTCAACATGCGTACTAAAACACCTTAGCTTGCATAACAGACGCGTATACGAAAGGTTGCAAATGTTTCGAAGTTCTGCGCACGAGTAAGGATTCTACGCACGCTTAAAACTCTTTCTTGTTTCGTTTTGCTTATAGGTGTCTGACACCCAATCCCGATGAAAGACCGGATATAATTCAGGTATGCCATGTAACGCTGCAATCTCAAAAGAGGTGATGGTTGACATTTAAATCAGTTTTAATATTTAGTGTTTCTATTCAACGTCATTCGTCTTTGGAGAAGGGAGGTACTAGTCTTTGCACAGGTCGTAGTTTTGACATGCTCTTGTAGTCTTTCATTCTTCTGAAATGTGATATGGTCTTCTTGTTTCAGGTTGCTTCCATTATCAGCGAAATAATGCTAGTGTACGTGGACAAGTTACGGTCCAATGAGATTAGCCTGGAAAAGAAACTGGAACGGGAAAGAAAAAGAACCCAACGGTGTGTATGTCTCAATTTTTCGTGGTAGATAGATATTTATGCAGCATTTTATAGACGTATCTTCAAGTCGGTTACAATTTTAATTAAAGGTATTTTTTCTCCGCAAACACCCCATAGAACCCCGTTATGCTAATTTTCGGTTTTAAAAAGGGCCGTCCTTTTAATTGAGAGAGTTGTCTTACCATGTAGGCATTACATCGAGGCAAATCGTAACATGCAGAACTACCATCGCCTTTTTTGGGCCTCACAAGAACGCTATGACAAGCTGATGAACCTGTCAAGTAGTGGAGGAGCCGCTGGCTTCAGGAACGTGGACGTCCCTGAAGGCTCTGACACTGTGTTTGAGGCAGCGAGTGCCCTGGCAGAATTCAACAAGAATGGCATTCATAAAAACGGTGAACTGGAGTTTGCGAATCAAGTGGACTCTAGAATTGACATTGGAGGAGAAGCTCAAACCAACGGAGGGCCGGGTACTAGTACCAGATCACCTGAACAAAATGATGGTACTAAACCTGAAAGTAGCTCGTCACCAGGCTCAACGCGGCGGCAAAGGACTCTTAAGCCAGTTGTTACTGATAAATCTTGTTACAAAGGGAATATTGAAAAATCGTCTACTATAAACAAAGACAAAGATAAGCCCTTATCGGGCAGTAGGACAGGAATAGAAAAACTGTCTAACAGTAGGACTGTCATTGAGAAAACAGGCGCCAGTTCTTCCGCAACTAATTCACATGTCTTTGCGGTACCCAAGCCCCCGGGACCACGTAAAGGCGCAAAGAGACAACTTCATGTTGATTTCGCGATCGGCAGTAAGGCTGCCTCGTCAAATGGTTCGAGCACTACAACAGGAACACCTGTTGGTGGAACTTTATCTGGGATTCCTTCTTCTAGCATCAGTGAATTTTCATCCAGAAGGACTCATAGCAGGTTAGTTTGAAAAATGAAGCTTCATGATTCGCTCTGATGAAGGACTGACGCTCGAAGCTATAGAATCTCTCTGCGAAAGTGTTGCACTCAGCCTAATTAGTGTAAGGAACAAGGAATACTGCTTTAAAGGACGCAATTCTTAGAAATCAGGTGTTTGTAATGTCCTTCTGTTTGTTCCATTTAAGTTCATCTGTGGAAATGTATAGAAGACAGAGTAGTGGACAATTAAAAGCAAGACCTCGTAAGTATAATATTGTTTATCATTATTAAAGGCTTAAGACTGAAAGTCGAAAGGTAACGTTTTAAAGAATTTTTTTACCACAGAGCGCTCTTTAATGTAAATAAGTAAGTCTGTTTATTTCTTTGTTGATTTTTTTTGTCCAGCTACTGCCGCAGCAACTCTTAGTATATCACCTCGTAAAGTGCGTCAAATAAACGATCCTATTTCCCAGATTCTCAACCAACTCCACAAGATCATCTTCATTACACAGGTACGCGACTAGTTGTTACGTTATCTTTTGTCGTTTCCTTCTATTCGTCCAACCCGTGGGATAACAGTAAATAGAATTGATTCTCGAGCATCCAGTGTCAAGATTGTTGCAAAGGGATACAGTGTCCGTGAAAATGTTCTTTGCTGTCGCACTCTTAGTTCGGGAAAGGTGTATCTTCGTAACATTCTTTAATTTTTACTTAGTTTCTCACGTTAATATTTCATGTTAATATTTCACTGCTGTTTCAGTTACCACCTACCTTATCGCCAAACCCACAAAGAAGAATAGTGGAGCAGTTTAAGAGAGCTTTGTTTGCTCCTCAAAACAGCTCCTTCGTCAATCTTAAAAGCGAGGTCAAGAAGGTAAGCTCCTATTCGCCGCCAGAGGTTTCTTGTAATATTTCATAATAGTTTAAGATTTTAGAAAAACAAATGTGACCCTTCGTAAGATTTTGATGGATTAAGGTTTATTCCAATCGTTTTCATTTATCGGAAATAACATGCCAAAATGACTTATTTGGTATACTAGGAGTTACTTACATTTCATCACACCAGAATAATTTCTGATGATTTGGCCAAGATATATATTTTTTACCTTTGTTGAAAAGCACTTTGTATGGTTGTATGACAGGTGATTGAGGGGTCTAGAGAAGTCATTGACCTGAAGTTCGGGTTTGGGGATCCAGCATTCCTGCATCACCAGCTAGATACCGCTGATAAGTTAGGTAAGTTCAGAGAGCAAGAGGAGACTAGGTTCTGTAATATGTGAACGTGAGTCACATTTTTTACGTCTTACCGTTGTTTTTGCGTTCCTAGTGAGCGGAGTTAACCTTGAATCAGGCGACGTCCAGGAAATTGGAATAACATACGAGATGATGCAGGTTTGTTAAGCTTTCTTGTTCTTTAAATCTTGTTTCCAGTTTATAAAGTTGTAAAGAAGATTGAAACCTTCGAGAGAGTATTTTTTAGTCCCCAACCCCTTCCACCTCTACGAGAATGCAGTTGGCAAAAGGTCAGTGATAGGTTTTTTTATTTACAATTTGTGTCGATGATATTAGCTCGGACAATTTGGCATTGGGTGAGCTTATAATCCCCTACTTGGCATTTTTCTTTATTCTCATCACTTGTCTGTTTGATATTGTATTGATATTTTAAGGAGAAATTCTGTCTTGGTCACTCGTGGTAGTTAAAGGGTTAAGGTAAAGGTACTTTTTAAGTCGTAAGATTTGCAACAACTTCAAATACGGTGATGTGTTAATGTTTAGCGTATCTGAAGTAACTACCTCATTTGACATGGGTACTTAAACAATTTAGGGACAACAACAACCAAAACTCTCAACATTTACATAGGACATTTTATCTTTTTTTTTTCATTTCTGCTGCATCGTCGCTTATCTTATTATTTGACGTAAATGAACTTTTTGAGATTTAAACTACAATTATTTTATTGCAGAATATAATCGAAAACGTTCTCATGGAGAGTGGCTATTATGACATGTCACCCTGTGCAAGGTGAGTTGGCTAGTTGCTTTTTAATGATATATGAAACTTGATTTACAGAAGATTCGTACAGTATCAAAAAGGTGAATTAACTTTATCCCGAGGGGCAAATTCAAATATGTGCCAAGTTTCATTCTCTCTGCCAATCATATGAGGACCTGGTCTCCGAATGTACTCCAAACTGAGAGGTGAATTCTTCCATAAAACCCGTCGATTTTTTTTTCTCGCTCGCTCATTCTGTCGTCTTCACTGGTCAAAAGCCCGACACAGGCTGCGTTCTCTTGCGCTCTAGGTAGGCAGTATTTTTTTTAAAGGTTCCATTGGCACTATGTAGCACTTAATAGTACTCTGATGGGTCGTTATAATCTCTTTAGTTTTGTGTTGACATCCATCATTCAAAATGCACTTTATCGCACACCTAAAGCTTTCTTCCCTTATTAACCCCCGCCCCCTTGACTGAAGTAACAAAAGGACTAAGGGAATTTAGAGCTCAATAGATAGACTATGGTTTTTGTGTAGGATACCCGACTGTGGTATTCCACACTACTGTCATCGGCTCGTGTCCGTTAATGCAAATGAGTGTATCCCACAGATGTACTCTTTGGGTACTTATTAATATTTTTGTTGTATTCTCTCACATTTTTTATTTTTTTCCC